>NC_044498.1:11717564-12017564 GCF_902362185.1 Chanos chanos
GAACAGAAATCAGAAACACTTCACAAACCTTTGCATTTGTTTGTTGTCTTATCCAGGATGGCTTTTGTTGATACAATTTTCCCATAGCTGTAAGAGAAAGATAACAGACAAGTTTGTGTTTAAGGTTAGTTGTGGATCAAAGAAAGAGTTTTTATGTGTGAAATGACATGGCAAAGCAAAACCATATATGTGTGACCTAACCACGAAACCATGCCACAGGAACCTAAGTCATCCGTGAGCGTAAAAACAAAGCCCACTTAAACCTTTCACACATCAGTGACATAAAAAAAGAAAAATACCCTCCAAAACCATAATTACTCCCATCAGGGGACACAAAGAGCGATGAGAAACTGAATGATCTTCACGCCAGGGGTGTTTTAGGGGTTCACAATGAGGCAGAAGAAGTTTAAAAATGACTGAGAGAGTATCAGCCAGAAACCTTTTATTAAAGCAAAAAAAAAATAAAAATCTCACTTTAAAGACATCCCTCCCCACGCTACTTTCGAGAATCACGAGTCAGTGAGAGAGTTAGCATCTGGAAACGTTTGATCTTAATAAATATGTATCATCAGCATCATAGCTTTAGGCTATTCAGCATTGTTCTGACGTTTACGCCGCTATATACTTTGAGAACATGCCGGGCTACGCTGCAAAACTGGGTCTCACGTCTTAGCTTTTCTTTAAAACCACCTTGGCAGTCTTTGCTCACGAGAGTCAGTGTTTGGGGCAGCTGGGTAAGAATGTCTGCGGGGGTCAAACACTTGACACTTTAAATCTGCAATATCAGTCTGACTGTTCAGACAATGTAGGTATGTGGCTCGAGGCAAATTGCAGGTGCTCCATGCCATAAAGGTATACACAGAGTGACGGAGAGTGAAAGACAGCTGCAGACAAGAGGAACTCCTCCATCGTCAGCGAGAGAATGTGGGATGACAGACCAGCAGAGAACAGGGTGAGTGTGTTTCTCTAGGGACAATACCCGCAAAACGGAGGGGAGGGGAAACGAAAGCAAGAAAAATCTCTCCGCATTTCTGCCGCAACTGATTTATTTATAGTTTCTTCTCTTGAAGGATCTACACAATAAGAGTAATGAGAAGTCTGACAGCGGCACTGACTGAAAGATTGATATGTTTCATGTTATTTCAAACCTAGATTCTGATTTAAGCTGTTTAGGAGAGTACACGCTTGTAATCATCGAGTATGTTTTTAGGGGAATTCTTAACATATTTTTTTTTTTCTGTTTTATTCAAATATCTGTATCTTGGGAGAATATCCCTGTGGCTATGCTAAACAGAGGTTTGATTTAACATAGAGAATAACATTAAAAGCACATTATTTAAAAAAAAAAATCTCTCTGAACTCAGCAAAGAAACAGCAACAAAAATTCCTCAATAGCCTATACTGGGACAAAAAAGGAAATACGAGAGCCAATGACATTTCATACAGAAATCACATGACTGTACCACACAGGGGCCCCCATGACCTTGGCCTTGACCCTGGGTTGTTAGAGAGGCTATGTTTCCTGTGCTAACAGCAGTCGATCTGCTCAGCTTTATACCCCCTCCGCAAATATCACCCTGATTTCCCAAAGCACATTAAGAGAAATCCTCTATGCTAAAACACCTCTCAGTGACTAGGAAAACACATCTCCGACAATGCTTTAACAGTTAACAAACGTAAATCTCTATTTTATATAATGAGGATGTAGATACTATCAACCGACAAGCAGATGTCACCATTCTTTTTAATACCTGCCAAAAGAGAAGAGATGGAATTAAAGAAACAAGAACGTTGTTCTCTGGCTTTTGCCCTCTAACTGCACCTCTGACCTTAAGTAAACCTTAAGCCATCAAAGCCGCGAGGATTATGGGAGCTTGCTAAGTGACTCACAGAATCAATTTCAGGAATAACTATGCCAATGGCTCTGTTCCCAAAAGCAGGGTGGGATAAAGTTAACTCAGGATGGGAATGCTTCATCTAAACACACATGGGGCTGGAGTAACAACTCCACCCATGCATATGCACGCACACACACACACACATATAAGCCCAATCACTCCATGGATTTGAGGTTATTTTTTACATGGAAACTTTGGGGGGGGGGAAAAAACACAACATGAAAAGCCCTTAAATATCTGTCTACAAACCCTTAAATATGCATCATCGACGATTTCTTGCTTTAACTGTTTACTACTTATTTGGCAGAATAACCAACGCACTAGTCTCATTTATCAATCCACAAGGACCAGATTGCTGTTTGGGAAAACGAACCTCAGTCTGACCTTTTTACCTTAACACTCCTCTGATCACAATTTATAATTATCCACTGTTAACATCTGAAATTTTCAGTAAAGCTTAACCTCTCAATTTAATTTCACATCTTGTTAAACCTGTGTTCATGTCAGGACACGGTTTAGAAACAGCTGAATGAAAACAGCTGCATTTGTCATGGGTAACACGGTTGAATTGACTTCCCATGTAAACCAGTCACGCCTGTAGCCAAAGGCCTGAGTGCAAGACAGGAGGATAACTGTGCCTATGGCATTGCCTGAACAAGTCCTTGCCCTCAGATTTATACAGTATATCAACTCTAACACACTTACGTTGCTTAATGCTTACATTGTTATCAGAGCCAAATGTTCTTTGGATAGAACAACTGAAGAGATATGTTCTCAAGATAAATGGATTTCAACAGACAGCTTGGTGATGATGATATTGTGCAAAACAGGGATTTTGTATCTTGCTAAAAACTAATTTGTAAGTAAATTATAAAAGTACACTAAAATTCTGAGTAATAAAAGCAGCTAGTAATCACTCACACTGCTGTGTTTCAACAAAATTCAGACATTGGATAAAGCACATCGTCTAAGGCAATGATAAATCATAAATCTATATTCGGTTGACAGAATCAACATTACTCTTCATCTCTGACAGTGATGGAGTGTACTTACGGCTGGCAGAGTTTAACCAGGTCATGATCAGTGGTTGCTGGGGGTAAGCCACGGATGTAGAGGTTGGTTTTGCTGAGTTGCTCCCAGCCAGTCGTACTGCTGCTGCTGCTGCTGCTGTTATTGGTGCTGCTATTGGTGCTTGGGCTGGACGGAGCCATAGGAAGAGAGGGCGGAGGCTGCCATGACAACATAAAAGCAGTTAACCGACATAATGACCAGAGCAAATGAATCACTTATCGCATTTAGCTGGAGTCTGCTAACACACAGATATGTTATTATGCGAGGTCTAAAAAAGTAGGCAAAATGTTCTGCATTTACTCATAGTCTTTTATTTTTCTATTTCACGTCAATTTAGTTTCTAAATAGAGATATCACAGCAGTGACCCTACACAAACGAGCCACCTTTTAGCCTCCTTACCCTACATTCTCTGACATAAGAATATTCATAAAATCATTCTCCTAAAAGTCACCGCACGCCGCCACCCCCCCACCCCTCCCTCCCCGTTCTTTTTCTACTGGGGTAACGCCCCGGTATGCTGGAATGTTTACATCTCCGTTCCAAAGGCATGCTTCAAGTTTACCAGTATCCCGTTAAACTGGATTGTTCACACACGTGCCAAAACAGGCCATTCATTCACCAAACTGTGCTTCATGATTCACAAAAGATGAAACGAGGCCTTATCTGCTGAACACGCTGTGCCTGAACTCATTCGTTCAACGACCGCTCTCTATAGCTTCAATCTGCATCAGTCATTTTCCACTATAAGGTTCTAAATGGACTCATGTCACATCTCCATCATTTCTCTGCAGATGAATCTGACAATGACTTGATGCAACCGAAAATCCCCTCTCTAATTTTGGTAACATGGATAACAAAGGAAGACTTGTGGGGTGCCAAACCCTTTTATGTTTTGTTTATGACTTTATTTAAGGTGGGGCAAAAAAAATATACTATTTCTCTGGAAACTTTTATGGAGGCTTGGTCACTGTATGGTATTCATTAACGTTTGGGTCAAGTTGGAATGACTCAGTGTATCCTTCCAGAAATCCTCCCCCAGAAGAGCTAAAAGCCATGGTGGGAGGAAAAGGGAAGGAATTTTTGGGAAAAGTCACATGACGTAGGAGACTGCTGGGAGAGAGGAAGTGTGGGCCTCCCAGACACTGCACACATTTTCGGAGAGAGCCAGACCACAGCCCACATCACTGAGTCACTTCCTGTCTCTGAGTCATTCATTAAAACAGCTCCCATTCCACAAAGCCCTCTCTTCACACATAAAATGGCCGCCGATAAAACATCCTTCATCTAGCGTTTAAAAAAAAAAAAAAAAGGGATCCTGAGACAGCACGTATAAGATGTACCGCACAACCGCTTCTCATTTATCTGTGAATACCAAACAAAATATGACGACCCCCCCAAAAAATGAACCGTTTCTGACAAAGAGAGACAAAGTAAGAGAGAGGAAGAGAGGGAGGGAGACCAAGACAGAAAGATATAGAGATAGATAAATAGAGAGAGCGAGAGAGAGAGAGAGAGAGAGAGAGAGAGAGTAAGAGGGGAGAGAGAGAGTGTATGTGTGGGCGTATGTGCAAGGACATGAGATCACATGAAAAAGGCCACCTGAATGTGGCTTGATGAGGCTGAGTAAGCATCCTCATTGTGCGCTCTAACACACTGACCCATTTTTGCAAGAGCAGCACACACACTCTTGTGCACTCAGGTGAATATGAACACAGTCTCCAGGGCTTACAAACGCCTGCAAAGTAATCAAGAAAAAAGCCCAAGAACTCAAAAGACTCAGGAAATGTCCTCACAAACATATGTGTCATCATTGAGAAAACACAAATAACGCTGAATTGCACACAGAATGAAGCTTGAACAGATTTGCGGCAAAAATCTTTTCTTTTTTCCCCCAATTTTGCTCTAATATTGACTGACAATAGGCTGATTGACAGATACAGAGATGATATCTTACACTTTAACCAATGAGGTAACTGACAGTGAAGACACTATGGACAAACCTGGCCTGACGTCCACTGGGGAAGGGTTTGATAAGAAAAATTATTGACATCACATTTTGCTATTATCTCCTGCTTTCCCCTTCTATGTCCATACAGTATGTCTATCTTTACATGGTTCTATTTTTCCCTTGAAGCTTGAGATAAGCACTATAAGAATGAAAAAGTAACTGTCAGGGGGAAGGTGCAAAAGGAAGGTGAGAGGGTAAAAAAAAGAAAATGCAGAAAAAATGTGTGTATGTGTTAGAGAGAGGAACAGAGAGAGAGAGAGAGAGCCTGAAGCCAATAGGTCAACATAAGAGAGTGAGAGAGAGAGAGAGAGAGAGAGAGGGGGAGAGAGAGAGAGAGAGAGAGAGAGAGAGAGAGAGAGAGAGAGAAAGCGCAATAGAGGGAGAGATCAAATTCAGTCTCCCAGCCATCTTTCATGCGTTGGCGTGTCCCCTGAGACAGAAGCTATGTGGTGCAGTCATTTTGGACCATATGGTTTCTGTAAACTGTGAAATCCTGGAGTCCCATTAACCTCTGCTAGCCTACATCGTGCTCATCAATCTGTAAAATGTAACATGGGTTATGATGCAAATATTTGAGTGTGTATGCGTCAATAGACATATCCATTGTTATATCGGTGTTGTAACCCATGATGAAGTCGCAGCACTTTTAGATGTTACTCGTGAACACGCCTGCCGTTTTGATGATGTGAAAAAAACCCTTTGTCTTTACTTGTCATATCATTGATTCCATATTCACTCTGACACAACAAAAAACTTTCCAGAAACTTGATGGATAAAATACTGTCAACAACCACTGTCCTTCTAAATATCCTCCACTGCCCTTACTCCTTACAGGCCACACCCTTGGCTTCTCCAGTCTAGCAACTGCTTTACTATCAACTCATGAATATGCATGACCCTCAGGTTTTCTGCACTCATACCCTTGAGTATGCATGCAGGAGTTGCCAAGGAGGTGAGTTAATCTCCCCGAATCACAAATTCCATTCATTATCTTTAATTGAGGCTTCTGGCGATCACAGTCAAACAACTATTTGAAAAAGATGTTTAGATTGTCCCAATGCTATCTAATCATCTCTCAGGAGGAACAGCCATACCAAATCAAATGACATTGGTTGTGCGCGTCACCTGGTGATAAATCCTAAGACGCACTAAAACATATCTCGCTCGTATATGTCCCTGATAGGAAAAATAACGTCATTATAACAGTTAACATTTCCGTAGTATTGTTGTATTACACTGGGCTGCAGTAACAGAGATGAAACAGCTAACTATTAGCAATACAGTCCATCCGTTTACCACAACACTCCTTAAAGGACAACGTTTACCTACGGTGGGCTATCGCTTTACTCATTCTACACACAGTAGACAAATAATACTCTTTATGTGAAAACACACTGACTAACGTCCGTGCTGTGGGTACATGCGGCCACAATAATAGCTAAAGAGACAGAGACAAGAGAGCAAATTTATTTATAAGTCTGCAATTCTACGCAACTTTTATTGGATAGAATGATTGCTAAGATCAAATTTATTATTGTACTATATCTGATAATGTATGGCCTAATTGTTGTGAATTTTGGTTTTTAATCTATATAAGCAGAAGGAATATTTTATACATCATACAGAACAGCGGTTGGACAATCTAAATTCTGTCCTATCTAATTGACGGACAACTGATACCTAACTGTAAGGGACATACTTTCCGGGCAGTTTTAACATCGCGATAGGTCTGTTTTTCTTACCTGTTTTCGATATGGGGTCCTCACTGGGTTGGCAGTGTTTGCAAAGATCATCCTTAAATCCCTTAGTCCTCCGATTCAATGGTGAAGCCAAAAATATTTTCAGATAGAGAACATACAATCGATATTACTGCTATGGCCAGAGTTGTCAGTCTTCCACATTGCAAAGTGTACTGAAGACTTTAGATCGCCCTCTTACTGATCCGTACTAAAATGAGTCCGAGTTGCCACTAAAATACTCTCTTCACCGAAGATTGCAGTATCGGGGGTTTATTCCCACCCAGGGCCGTCCGAGCAGTTTCGATAAATCGTCTGGTTCATTGATCTTCGCTCTGTTGCCCGCAGCAAAGACCCACCTACTGGGTAAACGTCCATTTTGCTGTCTATCCACAGGGTAAACGGAAGCCGCAAAAACATTTGTTATTACGTAAGACAGTCAAATCGATCATCGTGGAACGAATAGTAACTTCTCTGAGGTAAATAAACAACGTGAAATATGAGTAGCACGTGAACGAAGAAGAATATAAAAACAAATGAACACATATCAAGAAGGCACTTTAAGGTATCGCCCCTATGAAATGTTTTTGGTTTAATCCAACATGCATACCACACATTCCACAAACCAACCATCAGATCCCATTTACAATACACAGAAATGTACAGCAGGCCGTAAGGTCTGTCCCATTCTGATAATTTTTCTTTTCTTTTTTTTTTTTACCGCATATTTGCCTGACGTTTAATATTCAACGCGAGGGCTTTTGGCATATTAACGCTTTCTTGGCGATACTGAACAAAGTCAATTAGGGCAGCTATTTAAAATTAATAACCTTTTAAAGACAGATTCTGTAGTAAGTGTGTTTTTGTGTTTGGTGTGGCAAAAAAAAGGTAAATTTCACTTACCACAGTCATAAAGCCGACTGTAATAATAGACAGGGAGAGGAGCCTGGGGCCAGGCTTATCTATCCATTCATATGATAATGTCCTTCTGTAATCACATTTCACACTACTTTTATTAAGACTGACTGAAGCTTTGGTGTTCAGTGTTCTTTAACTGTATTTATGCTAGAGCTGTAGCAGAAGGATTTCATCCTTAAATTCTGAGCACAGAGCATATACTGTACAACTGTCAATTTAAATGTAAATGTAAGCACTATGAGGGAAAATTCTTTCTTCATTTGGTGTTGGTTAGAGCATGATTACTAGGAACATATTCATATATTCATTATTTTTAAACCTCATTTGGAAATAGATGCAAATTAAGTAACGGGTGTAAATAATTGAATGTTGCACGCTCAATGCAAATATGTCCTCTATGTTTGGATCAGAGCTGATCAAATGAGCCACCGATTATTTAATATTCAAAACCTCTGAGTAACTGACAAATAAAGCAGAACAAAAGTCAAGCATGCATTTCATTGATCCCGTGTATCATTCACAGAAACTCTTGTGAGGGGGAGTCGCTGTGCTGTGCTGTGCTGTTAGTTTAATCACATCTCTGGGACCTGCTAGCCCATGTCCCTGAGGCAGAACATGTGCGGTGCTCACGGCCAATGAAGGGCAGAGTTTAGTGGGGCACAAATGGTCATGAGCAAGGCAGTGGAGGAGGTGGGGGAGGGGAAAATAGTCAGAGCAGGGCCACACAGAAATCCCAGTCCGATGCACGCTCTGGGATGGAGGGGATGGGAGAATGAAGTAATAGGAGGGGTAATTACCATTCCATCAAGTCTTACATGCCTACATGTAAGATTCTATTCTTGATTCCATTAGTTCTGGATTCTACATTCTTGATTCTAATAGGGTTTTTTTTTTTTTTTTTTTTTTTAGCCAGGCGTAATTTCTGTTCTGTTTTGAACATGACATGTTTAGAGCTCAGTACTGTTGGCTCTTGAGGATCTGTGAAGAACAGATGACCAGTGAAGCTTCATAGTATTTCACTTGCATAATTATCAGAGCAATAACATCATTGATTTTTATCATCATGTGCAGCCTAAATGGCTTCGTAGCATAACTTATTTTTTTGTCAGTTACATGTATTATCTTATGAACGCAAGACATGAGTTTTGTGGAGCGATAGTAATTATGCAGATGACCATTTCCTTCTCATAAGAATATCAAAATTAGGTGATCCAAATTCAGGTGACAAAAAGGCATGTATCTTTCCTGAGGAAAGCATCACCCAGATGACACTGGAAAACAACCGTGTCTTTACTATTGTTTGTTAAATGTTTATTGTCAAAGCTTTAAAAAAAAAAAAAATGCATACTATGTAAAAAAAAAAACCCAGCCGTACTTTGAGGCTATGCAAGTCAAAAATATTCTAATTTCATTCTGAGGACAAAACAAAACAAAACTATGACTTCTATTTTATGCCTAGTCATCCTGATAGAGAGACAGACATTTTCTTTCACTTTCAAAGCCAGGTGGCATTATCATCCATTCAAGCTTTTCGATATCGGAGATCTTCTCGGAGAAGCCTCTTCGGGTCTTCATGTCAAGCATGTATGGACTCTGAGAAAAGAAATCCCCTGTCTCTACTTTCTACTTCTCTGGGGCCATGGACACGACATCACTCTCAACACTAAAGGTCACTAAGAATAAGGGCCTGAGGTCTGGAGGGTGAAAAGAGTAAAACCAGAAGGTCAATGTGGGAGCATAGGACAGAGACAGAGGGGAGGGGCTTAGCTATAATTGTTACATCATCATCATTGTCTCTGTGATCTCGTTGTAACAGCTTATAATTTGCTGCTGTGATTTGTGGCTTATAAATGTATTACTACAGTTATTGACACTCATGGACTATCATTCCTGAAATAAAGTTCAGGTGAGAGTCTTGCATGAGATTGTTGAGATTTGAATTAAATTAGCTGACTGAAATACAAAGGGGGGGGGGGGCGAAAGAGAGAGAGAGAGAGCGAGAGTGAGAGAGCGAGAGAGGTCAGTTAGTGAAAGGCTCAGAGACCACAGGGAGTGTGGTTTCAGATTGTGCTCTGTGAAAAGCTGAATGAAAAGCTGCCTGTGAATCTGCTGGCTGTGCACTTACATCTCTTTCTTCTGCCATGTGCCTTTTGTTGTGGAGTCCTTGTGGAAAGGTTAGACATATTTCAGGTTTATTTGCTGAAATTAAATAATAAAGAAAAAAACATTCAAATATTTTCAAAATGAACCAGTTGTTTTAATTTTATACAGTTTCTCTTCTGGCAGAACTTCTTATTTGCTTTTTGCACTTTGTTTTTATCCTGCACCCTTCATAATTACCGTCTTTTTTTGTTTGGTCTCTTGCTTCCTCTGCAAGGCCTTTTGCATTGAAGACTTTTTTTCATCTCGTCTCTTTAGTGATGGGTTTGTACCTTCCTTTTATTCAGATTCAATTTTTCATTGCACTTATACATTCACAATCACACTTAAACACACACACACACACACACACACACACAGACACACACACACACACACAGAGCAGTTATTGCCTCCCAGCTATTCAGTCATTTCCTGGCCAAAGGTCATGTGCCAGGACATTTTTTACAGACCTTCTCTCCCCCCGCTTCTCTCTCTCTCTCTCTCTCTCTCTCTCTCTCTCTCTCTCTCTCTCTCTTTCTCTCTTTCTCTCTTTCACTCTCTCTTTTTCACTCACAGAAATGCAGAACAGAGCTGGGCCAGGGTGCGTGAACTGATGCTGTTGCCAGGCAACAATCCAAACTTTCAGAGTAAACATTGTGGCAGTTTTTTTTCCAGCCCAGACTTCGTTTTTGCATCCTTTGTTCATGTAATCACACACCAGTCATTGGTTTTCTATAAGACGTTAATGAGGCTTATAAAACAACAGGTACAACATTTCCAGAGGTGAGAATGATCTAATAGGAGTGGAATTAATAGATACTTCATGAAGTACTGAACCTACAGACTGAAAGCTTCACACACTTCTCCTTCAGCAAATGTTAAAGTTTGTAATGCCATTTCCATGCCGACGTCAGACCCCGCAATGATTCATAACTAAACATACACACACACGCATACATTCACATACACATGTAAATACATGCAAACGTAGTCTGTAGTGCATATGTGAAAATGGCTATATTCTCTCTCTCTCTCTCTCTCTCTCTCTCTCTCTCTCTCTCCCCTTCTCTCTTTTCTCACACTCCACCTCTCAAAATGCTGAAAGCTTTATTGCATGAAAAGTACACAAAACCCAAATTTAATCACTTTCCATCTCTTCTGAAACCTGAGTGGGAGAGCCCACTTATGCACATGAGCTTTGACATTGTAAAGGTGTTTTAAACGTCTAGTTATGATACGTGCATCTATTCCCCATGACACCTTTGTTGGAGCTATTCAGTGAATGGTAAGCATAGTAACATTAGAAAAGACAGGCAACAGATGAAGCGGTGAGCTAAATCATGGAGAACCATTCTGTAGTAAAGCCTGGACAGTTTGAACATCCATATCCACCCCTCATTGTACGTGCTTTAAAGTCTGCAGTTTGGCATCATGTTTACTGCGAGTGAGCGTGATCTTCAGAGCAGACACGCGCTACACCATTAAAAATAAACTCAAAAAGTGCCTGCTTCCTGTGTTGCTCAAGCAGACATGCGCTTTTTTTTTTTTTTTTTTTTTCAATATTACAAAACTGAGCGGATGCTCAGCGTTTTAGTTGCTAGGTGTTTTCCAAGCTCTAGTACAGTAGAAGGGGTCTGAGCTTTTGCTTTGTCTCCAAATTTAGCTTTTTAAACATGTTCCTAAAATCAATACGATCAATAGAAAAGTGTGTCCGGATCTCTCTACTTTGGGGCAAGGCTGTAAAACAGGGCATATCATTCATACCGGCAGTAAAAACATGAGTCTTAACATTGTGCCTCATCCATTATTCAACATGGGAAAATTAACCATATGTCCCTTCATTAAATCCTTCTCTAAGCCTGGGCCTTTCATTCACTCATTTACAGGCTGAAAGTGTATAGTGGAGTGCATCGTACGCACAGTCATCGTCAAAGATTAACGCACACATATCTCTCTCTCTTATTTTTTTTTTCTCTCCCTTCTTTTTATCTTTATGTGTCATGCTACGGTTTTTATTGTGTGACGTACAGACCAGTGACTTTGAGGGATTCTCCCAATGCTATATTCTGCTCTATGGCATTAAATATACATGAGCTTTAATGGTGGATCCAAAGGCTCTATTTGAGCAGTTGTTAAGCCATGTGGAGTCCACGGAGCTAGGCATTTCAGTTCATTTACAGCGAAGAACGCACACTCCGTCATCAAAAAAAAAAAAAAAAAGCAGTTGGTGATGCTCGTTGACAATGCTGCTGAAGGACATTTAAGGACATACAGGTCTCTTTTTTCTGAAAGAGTATATTTAAAGTACAAATGCACGCGCATGCTTTTTTTTTTTTTTTTTTTTTTGCTTTTAAATAATTTTTAGATGTTACAGTTTATTTATTTATTTATTGCAATTTTTTAATGCATGATTTTTTTTTGTCATTTCCAAATCTGTATTTTAGTTTAAAAGGTTATGTGAATATCACGTAAGTCTTATTCTCTGTGATTCTGACTTACTGTCTGTGTCTCATAACTCATTCTGCCTAATGCATGAACGGGCTACACCACGCCCTCCATCGCTCTTATCTGCCCACAGAGCAACAAAGATGCACACACACACACACACACACACACACACACACTCACAAACACATTCTCCATCACCTTAACGAAAGACCCACCCAAAACCCAAAAACCTCAAGAAGGTTTCAAATTCTTTAAAAAAAAAAACACTATATAACTATTACCTCGCCATGTGACTCTACTTCATTAAAAGCTTATCATTTATTCTATATTGAGAGATATAACAGTTAGCTGTAGATTTGCTCAAAGTATTGGCATTTAAATGGCTCTGTCTTACAGATCAAAGCCCTCAGGTATGTTGGAGTGTAAGCCTTGTTTCCCCTTTGGTGTCTTTCCGGGGTCCCTTCCTGTAACATGATCTGGACATTTTCTTCACATTCCTGGAATACCCCTTCTCCCCCCCCCACCCCCTCTCAAATACACATACAGAGGGAGTCCACTCGTGGCCCTGAGTTGGAGATGCTGCATAGACCAGGGAAAATTAAAAAGGAAGAAACGTGAGTATTAGTCTCATATAAAATCATGTTTATTAATGTAAATACAACCAACTGTTCATGTAAAGCCAGCTTACTGGGGCAATGGTTTGCCTCACAAATGGTAAGAAAATCAAAACAATCAAAACCCAGAAATTTAAAATAATTTAGGTTTAGCGCAGTCATATCTGACAAAAAGGAGTTTTGTTTCTCTCTCTCTCTCTCTCTCTCTCTCTCTCTCTCTCTGTAATCCTAACCTTATGGGGTTTAAAGATTATTTCTCTGTTTCCGACCATAACTACTACCACCGGTGTGGCCTATTATTAGTGAGTGTATCAGTAACCCATTCCCTCACCTATTTAGCTGGAGGCCTTTGTTTTATAAATGTTGAGCTGACATTTGAATGCTGGGCTAGAATGCAGTGTTCAGATAAAATCTCTATCTGATTAAGTGTGTGTGTGTTAAGCCTGGGCCTGGGGTTCTATCAGTACAGTGTTGTCTGAGGCAGAACAGGAAAAGGGCCGGAAATGGAGCCTCTACCAGACAGAGTGGGTGGTCAGACGGGGGAGTGAATGGTGGGATGCTCGCGCGTGCACGCACACACACACACACACACACACACACACACACACACACACACACACACACACACAGACACACACACACACACACACACACATAGACACACGCACACGCAGAACTGGAGAGGAGGGGGGCTGGTGGAGGGGAATGAGAGAAGTATAGTATTACACATTACTCACATACCAGTTTGGGGGCCTGGTTTCTCCCGAGCCTTGCAGCACACTGTGTCACACATAGAGGAAATGCCAGAAGGGACAGCACCACTTCCCTCAGCACTCAACAGTCCTGTTTTGATCCTCGGGAATAGGTAGGACAAAAAAAAACACACACACACACACACCCTCCCAGATCTCTGCCTCCTGAAAGGGAGAGTAAAATCAAGTAAAGTAATAAAATAAATAAATAAATAAATAAAGTAGAACTATAGAGCCACAAGGGCCCCCCCCCCCCCCATCCCCATCCCCACCAGCCTGGTTCAGGCCTCTGCTTGGGGCATTGCCAGAGTTAACAGCGGCACAGATGGAGATGCCGCTTTTAAAGCATCATGTTTCTCACACGCATCTCTGATCATAAGGATCACGCTTTCACGGCCGTATCAGGTCCCCGCCTAAACACTGATAGACAGACTTAAGGGATGAGGGGAATCCTCACTGGGTGAAAGGTCAGCCCAGCCTGTGCACAACTGCATTTTTTCTTTCTTTTTTCTTTTTCTTTTTTTTTTTTTCTTTTAGTTCTGACCTATTTTGTCATAGATAATTATGTATGTAATACTCTTTGCATTATTCCGAATTCATTCTAACTATTTAGTCATAATTATTTAAGCCAATGAAATACTATACCATGTAACTTAACACAAGGTGACTGGGCACACATACAAAAGGAGAGAATGTTAAATGAGCTTGGCTGAATGTTGTCTGGTGACTGCAGGAACCTTTCTGATCTTTCTGTCTGTTAGTGTTTTATTTGTCCTCTTTCAGTATCTTTTCCCTCAATTACTCATATTATTACAAGAAAGCACCACACAAATAAAAATAAAATATATTATTATGCATTTTTATGATGCATTTTTATTATTTAAATGTCTGCTTGGATTGATATTAGCCATGTTTATGTATTGATCATTTGGTCATATAGTGATTACTACAACCTCCATTTGCCACATATAAACAGGAAGCGGATGACTGACCAAAAAGCTTTCAGATATTACATTATCTGATTTTATTTTCTGGAATTCATTTGAACAGGAAGCCTCTTAACACCTCCCACAAGAGCACTTCCTGTTAGTTTGATGAAGGAAGAAGCTTGAGTTTCATAAGAGAAACGCATTTCCCTCAGCAGCAATGCAATTTTTTTTGTCTCTGATATATTTGGTGATGAGCACAGTAAACGTGCAGGCAATGTAGAACTATGTGAGGATTGGTAACTCCCTCATTCTAGATGAAATTTCATATTTGTGTTCCAATGCTGTCCATAGGGGATTTATATTGGACTGAACCAGTCAATATTTTCAGTTAGACTACACACTGAATGCATTCTCACAGAGAATCTTGACTCTATGTGTTCATCAGTGCTCAGTGCAAGCCATTTGACACTCATTCATTCAAAGACAGATTTCAAACTCAAACATATAACAGAGTGGGGACCAACTTCATTTCCATTTAATTACCGCAGAGACTGAAAGAAGTAATCAATTTATGATGATCAATGACCTGTTTAATCATTAGCGAATAATTAATGATTATCAAATTAGTAAATCATTAACCAGCCTTTCCATTTTCTATCTCCCTCTATTTTTTCTCTCTCTCTCTCTCTCTCTCTCTCTCTCTCTATCTCTTTCTGAGCATCAAACTATAAACGCTTTGTGAAAGCAAAGAGGATTAGCATGGCTGCCCGGTGTCACTGTCTCCCGGCTTTGGCCAAGACCCGGGATGTTAGAACTGTTGTGAGGGCCATGTATCATTTCTAGCGTGTAAGGAGGTCAGCTTCGCTCTTTGGCCAAAGGTCATGACTGACCCCTCAAAGGAACCATAATTCTTCAAGGAATAATTATGAGCATGAAGATCGACCAAGATAATATTCTAAAAAAAAAAAAAAAAAAAGTAGAATCCACCCCCCCTTTGCGCTGTGATTGGTTTTATGTCACTCATTTCTTGAAGTATGATTAATGAAGTGGGGAATCTTTAATGAAGGAAGAGAAGTAATATACTGTGAGCAGACATGATCTGAAGACAGAGATAAAGTGAGGATTTTAAAGATTCGATTTATTATCAGCCAAATGATATAAAATACAAGATGGTGATTGATTGCCGTGCATCTGAAACCCTGGATGTGGTTAACGTTGATCCTCTAGATAATTCCTTTTTATATGATACAGACAATTTGGATCAGTTTTTCCTGTCTGATCATTACTAGACAACACCTATTCATTTTCGGTTTTATCTGATACACATTTAGGTGTTTTCTGTTGGATTGAGTTCAAACCTAGACAAAGTGTGTGTGTGTGTGTGTGTGTGTCAAGGGTTTGTTGAAAAAGGTTGAAAACCCTCGGTCCAAGATACCTGGACATGCTGGGGCAAGAGAGTGAGATGAAAATTTCAATACTGAGACATCTGAAGTCTTTCAACAGCTCGCCATCTTGTGGTAAATCGTTTGTATTACACAATAACATGACAAGTGATTGCTAATTATCTACCTAGCAGCACACAGAAACCATTAGTCACCATCTCATTATATCAATATTTAGTGAAAACATTAAATATTTATAATTGTGATATTGACTGCTTTTTCAGGGTCAAGAATTGAGCAGACAGTTTTCATAAATTAACCAACAAACTGCAATGAAATGTAGAGGGAAAACAAATTGGTTGAAGTAACACGATAACAAATAAACAATAAACAAAAATGTATTGTTGGTGCGTGACACAAAATGTTAAAGGACTGTGTGTGTGTGTGTGTGTGTGTGTGTGTGTGTGTGTGTGTGTGTGTGTGTGAGTGTGTGTGTGTGTCTGTCTGTCTCTGTGCGTGTGTGTGTGTGTGTGTGGGAGGGTGTGTGCAGCTTTACTGTAATTGTCACAACAGTGTGTGCCTGCTCTTTGATGGATCCTCCCTCATCAACCTTTGCTTCAACAGATGGTGCTTCAACTTGTACCCCACCCCCTAGCCTCCCCAGTAATGATGGAGCGACAGGGATTGAAAGAGAAAAGCGGTGGGAGGAGGGAAAAGTGAGAGAGGGAGGAGGTTAAGAATAACTGATAGCTCCTCTCATTAGCAGCGTATGTGTATGGTGTACATGCGGTTGTGTATGTGGGGTAGCAAGAGGCTGAGAAAATAGAAAACCAAAGAAGACACCAGAATAGACAAGTAAGGATTGTAAGCAATAAACATATGACAGAGAAAATGAGAGAAAGAGAGGGAGAGAGAGAGAGAGAGAGAGAGAGAGAGAGAGAGAGAGAGAGAGTGTCTGTGGGTGGATGTGTATGCATGCATATATTCGTTTGAGTATTAATGTGTGAAGACTTTACACCACATGGAATTCCATGTACATTAAACTTTCTTTGAAAAGTGAAAACACAGATGTAAACTCCTACTCATCTCTATCCCTCTTTTATTTAATATTTATTTGTATGTGTGTGTGTGTGTGTCTGTGTCTGTCTCTGTGCTGTGTGTTTGTGTGTGTGTGTGTGTGTGTGTGTGCAGCTTTACTGTAATTGTCACAGCAGTGTGTGCTTTTACTTTTACTTTTAAAAGTAAAAGTAAAAAGTGCTTTTACTTCCTGTGCTCTTCAGAACTGTTAGTTTACATTATGAGAATAACCAGGGGCGCACTTTGCAAATGTACATTTTAATACAGATAGCATTTTCATTCTTACTGTGACACACCATGTTTATAAGACAATTTACTCTCCTGAAAAGAAAATGCAGCTGAACAGGTATATTCTAAGAGAGTCCAAAGCATCCCTCATTTTGTGTGAACTGGTCATATAAAAGTCATTTTCAGCAATTTCAAATTCCTCTCACCAAAAAAGTCTAATAGCATACAATTGTCCTTTTTTGGCCAGTAGGTGGTGATGTTGAAGCGTCTCTCTATCTATCTATCTATCTATCTATCTATCTATCTATCTATCTATCTATCTATCTATCTATCTATCTATCTATCCATCTATCAATCTATCTGTCTATTATTACTTATTTAACGGTCTCTTAAAAGTGTATGTGCTTCTGTGTGTGTGCCTCTGTGTGTGTGTGTGTGTGTGTGTGTGTGTGTGTGTGCGTGTGTGTATGTCTGTTTTAGTGTGTGTGTGTGTGTGTGTGTGTGTGTGTGTGTGTGTGTGTGTGTGTTTCTGCATAGGCATGGCTGTCCCATTTATCACTTTTTTCCCTTACTGATTCTTGGCAAGTCTCCAAAAAACAGGGCTGCCAGCCAGTGCCATAGTGAAGCAGGGAGCATTCACAAACGTGTCAGCATAATAAACCAAAACTGCTGTTAGTCCCACACCAGACTGGGTCCTGGGGCCACATGACTGAGTCTCTCAATTGTAATAATGAGTTTTTAAAACCTTCTGCGTTTTTCACATAGTCTTAAATAAAATAGTGAAGCTTTTGAAATCAAGATTTTGTTGAGCGTGTTTCATTTTGCAAGTACTGATAGCAGTACAATGCAAAACATTGTTTTAACTGTACATTTTTATAATATATAAAATGTTTGTTATCTTTTGTTATATCCTCCTGTGAAATTCTCTTTTTTGCACATTTCAAATAGGAGTTGGAATCACAAAACGTAGCCCTATATGACACCATGCTGAGTCAACACAGATATTCTCCAAGGTAAGTCCACTGAGTTTGTGCTTCTTCTTCTACCTCGACTTATATGTACCCACACACACTCTCCACATGCCATATGCTTCTTAGCTTAAAAAAACCCAACCAAACAAACAAACAAAAAGCATGAGCAACACAGAATTGCGCACATAACCACTGAAAATTGGTACGTGTGGGAATATGAGACATTCTGATTTGACCTATGATAAATAGACCTTGTTTACCTGCAATATATATGTACATATACATACGTATCCCATATACATGCATGTACATATCTTAATTACATGTCAATAAATGCACATATGCATAAAGGGTGCTTACTTATAAAGCTCTTACATCACACAGGTCTTACATTACATGGCTCTTATGTGTTATATGTACAAATGATAGGTGAAGCCCCCTTGTTTTAATACAGGCTGTATAAACTCCACCAGGACCGAACCATACTGACAAGAATCCTACTACATGACGGTATACGTGGCCTGTTTGTTCAATACTATATGAATCCATGCTCTCACATAAAAATGCAAGCTCTGGAAAAAGAAGAACACAATATGATGAAGAAAACACTTTACCCTAATGAATTTGAGAAGAAACAGCTCTTTTTGTCTGTGAGACGAATTTTTACAGAGCTCTCTTGCATATCTTACATCACAGACACTGCTTTTTATCCCAGCTCAGAAGTGCCAAGCTATGACACAAACTGTATTATGACTCCAGTGATGTGTGATTTTACACATAGGCCCGAACCAGCTCTGCCACATCTTCTTCTTGTCATCACTCAGTTGGGGACCTTAAACTTTGAGCTGGTTATCCAAGTCAGAACAGACCCCGAACGGACCATCTTCAGCTAAAATGTTTCAGCAGCTGATGACAACTTCTACGTTTGAGTCATACTGAATGAAACCTAGTCATCAAGGATTAGAGAAGAAGGAAAGAGAGATGTGAGACATGTGTGAGAGAGGGGTGCACGCGTCATGGTAGAGGAACAGCAGGCTAATCTAGAGGTGTTAAAAAAAGCCTGGAGCAAACAGAGAGAAGAAATGAGAAAAGGTGAACGCATCCAAGGGGGTAGAGGAGCGCAGGATTAGAGAGGGGCACCTAATTATCCCCCTCATTTGCGGAGTGTGGCATTTGAGGCGATGTACAGCTGAGGATATGGCAGCAGATTGTGTGGGAGAGAGTGCAATGTCTGAACAATATAATCATAGCAAGTTATCATGCTATATGGAGGAGGGGGCTCTAGTTGATCTACCTCACTGTCAATCTTTTAAGAAAGTAGGGTTATAATAATAGTACTACTACTACTACTACTACTACTACTACGACTACTACTACTACGACTACTAGCACTACAACTATTACTACTACTACTACTACTACTACTAATAATAATTATTATTATTACAAGGAGGGGGATGAAGATGAGGACGAGGATTATAAGTTAATGAGAACATAGTGTCTGGAAAAATCAGCAATGTTAAAAGAGCAAGAACAAAACATGAATACGGATGGCAACATTGTTATTATTGTCATGTCATGTTATTGCTCTTGTTTTTCACTTTGAAAATGGGTTCACTTTATCATGTACTCTTTCTGCATGCCATACTTCGTTCTCTGTGTACAATTAAACAAATAAGGACTTTGCCTTTTCTGTTTTGAATGAATTTTCCCTTGTTTCATCCTGGATTGCATATGGCTCACAATGATAAGGAACAAAAGAGGGCACAAAGTACCTGAGATGCTGGTTAGTGACACTCTGGTTATGAAAGATCGAAGTGAAAAGAGCAGTTAAGTGTCAGTTGATTTCCTATCAACACATTTTAGGGGGGAAAAGAAACAAAAATTATGTGTCAACAGTCTGTCAGCTTTAAAAAGTGGAATAGTCTTTCTGCTCTTTATGTGAATCACTAATCAGTAACAAAATTAGGACATTATAGCTGATTTGATTAATCAGACACTGGACTAAATAAAACAAATATTTCTGATATTTGAGTGTAAAGCAGCATGGCATATTTCCGCAGAGTTCAAGGTTTTACCATGCATAGAGAAAATTTGTGAAAAACCTCGTTTATTAAACCCCGAGTATGTATGAGATAGTGATTTATTTAACTTTACATGCACAGCTGGACACAAATGAATAGGAAAGGTGACCAACATTTCCTGGATATGTTCCTCATTGTAGCTTTCGAGGTCAGACCCTGCTGTAATACGTACTCCAGAAAACCTCTATCTTGTGATATATAATAGAGAATGGCCGAAACAAAATCCCGCAAGAAGATGGAGTTTTACTGAATTCACATTTACAGAAAGGCTCGAAATCTGAGATGGCCATAACAACAATACAGTGTATGCGATGCTGAATTGTGTTGTACATTCACACCGAAATCCACATCGATTCGTAATTCAGGTACAAACATAATAAATTACTAAAACGTATAGGGACTATTACTTTGAAAAAAATGTGTGCTAGTCGGCCATTTTGGACGTGTCTTACTATCTCAAACTTTACATTGCTAATTCTGGCTGATTCATTGTACACACGCGAATAAGCGTACAACTGAGGAAACTGAGGATTTTTCTACTTTATACAGGTACCCAAAATTGAGAAAGGTGATGAATTTGCTGTGCAAAGAGTATGAGTCTTTACTTGTTGCTGTGAGCAGTCTAGCGTAATTTAGTTTGCCAAAACATTAAAACGAGATGCCTCTTGTCAAGCACTTAGCTAGCCATTAGCAAATGTTAACAGAATCACTTAGCGTTACGAATGTTAGCAATATCTACATAACATCTCCAACGTAATAGGTTGAAAATAATGGTAACTTTCTATTTAATAGGTGTTAACTCAGTAGTCATTGTTTGCCGGCATGTATTTGTACAGTTTACAAGATACTGGTTGGCTAGCAAGTGATTCAGCTAATCTTGCCTCCAGAAACAGAATTAGCTAAATACAATGATCAGGTATCGTTAGTAAACAGCAGATTGAGAAATTGAGGAACTATGTATTTGGTTATAGCTGTAATGTTAAAACACTACGCTGACATCATTCTTGTAGTCAACATGCATTTGAATCTCCCACTAACGTTTAGCAAGCTAGTTGCTTGAATACCACTACAAATGTTCAGCCTATGTTGACTGACTAGTTCAGAGTGCCAAGTTTTCTTAAATAATTTGGATGTGTCCGGAGCGGCAAAGTACTACGATAACTTGCTAAAAAAAATGTTAACCCAGCGGCAGTAACCTAACGTGAAAATGTTTGTCCGTAAAGTATAAGTCTCTTTTAAACGTTGTGGCTTATTCTGGGGCATCTAGCCCATGTTATTAGTGAATATTAATTGTGTGTTTACCGGCTCCAGTCCCACAGAATCATGGACCGGCTACTGAGGCTTGGAGGAGGGATGCCTGGACTTGGGCAGGTAGGGGAACGGACGCTCTGAATTTGGTGTCAGTCTAGTATGTCCTCAGCTTAGTGTGCCCAAATGCTTGAATTTTAGATTATTTTTACTGCGGTTTATGGCACACTGAAGCCAAGACACTTTCAAACACAGTAGTATTCTAATGATCTTAACTATTTCTAACGTGTTGTCTTCCAAGCCAGCCAGACTCCGACATATAAAGAACTCTTCCAGGTCAACTATATATAGTTCAATGAGTAACAAACATATTCTGTAAATATTACCAGGAGAAATCAGTCTTTTTATGTCTCATCTGCATTGAATGGTGTGAACATAGTAATTAAACACCTTGCTTGCCAAAGTCACAGGTATGGTGCATAAATCCCCCATAGCCCGTTTTAAATAAAATGTGTTATATTTCTAATTCTGAACAGCATTTCTAAGCAGCACAGAAATTGCGTCACCGGTTAGTTATTAAGACTCAGCCATTCCTTTGAAATGTATCCTTTGAAATCCATGTCAAGGGGTACTATTAAGATTGTAGGAATCAAGTTTTTTTTTTTTTTTTTTTTTAAACTTGGAGGTAAATGGCAATGTGACACGAGTTCATTTTTATATCTATATTTCTTATGAGGGGGGCAGAAATTGTTACATTTTTTTGGCAAGTGAGATCTGAATGTTGGTGAGGTTAGCAAATGCAAACGCAGCAGGCCTGTGCTTCTTATTTTTGGAGATGAGCTTTGAATGGACGTATGTGAGTAATCCCCTCAGATATGGAATGGCCCAGGCTGGCAGACCTAGACCGGTGGGGAGGGAGCCCATGACTCGCTCCAGCTCTGCCAATTAACACCTCAACTAACTGCTTGTCTCACATTCATTCTGTGAAGAGGAGAGGGGAGGAGGAGGAGGAGGAGAATGAGGAGGAGGAAAGACTCGTAGCTTGTTCTTTCTTTTGATCGCGCCTCTCTCACTCTCTCTCTCTCAATTTTTTTTATTTCTTTATTCTTTTTTCTTTTTAACCTCTGACATTGATGAGCATATCATTTGTCAGCTTTTAATGCTGTGTTTAATCACACTACTCGCCTTTTTTCATAATTGTAATATAAGGCAAGCAATCAGTAATTAATGCAACTGCAGGTTGACGCTTGTCTACATGGTCTTGTTTTGTTTTTTTTTTTCAGTAGATTGCGCTCAGCTCTCTCTTTCTCATACCTAACTTGTTATGGTCCCTCGCTCTGAACGATACAGCAGCACAAAGACCCCCGTTCCTTCCCGTATGTTTAGCAGTACTGCAGTTTGTTTTGCGTTATTCTCACTCTGTTCTCCCACCTTTTTAAACGAATGTTGATCAGACACCCCAGATAGCCAACACCTCTCTATGGTGTGAATTTCTCCTGCACCTGCTGTAAAACTGTCTTGGGCATCATTTTTTTTTTCTCTTCTTTTCTTTCTAAGATGTCAGTCCTGTTACAGTGAAAGATGTCTCTCAGTGTGATGAAGTAGTTATAAACATTCAGTCTGAAGAGCGGGCAGGGTCTAGGCTTGGAGTCTGGAATACGGAGTGACAGGCTTTAGTCTGCAGTGGGGATGAGAATATGTGCTGTGGCGAGGAGAGCAGAGCAGAGTGACAGCAGTGGTTCTTTCATACATTGCTCCTTTGGGCTTGTACTAACACTGGTTTTGACAATTCATTAACAGGTGTTTTGAGAAAGAACGGTAATGAGATGCTCGCTAGCTAATTAATACCGGTTCACAGCGTTAGGGGAAAGCGAGATGATTCCCTTGAACGGTGTGAACGTGTTTCTCATAGAGAAGAACTGACTCAGATGAGTTCGCGTAAATGTTACTTTTTGTTTCAGGCTGTTGGTTGCAGAGCTGAACTTTACCCTTTGACATTACAGTTTTCTCAGACGGGCAGAGAAAGTTGTTCTCATTTCGTTGTTGAAGACAAACATAACACAGTGCACTCAGAGGTCGGCCAGAGCAATGCTGTTGTTTGGAGGTCGTGTTGACCTGCGCATATGCAGACGGTCCACAGCAGGGCAGAGTTCACAATGGCATGGTCACTGTGTTTGTTGAGGAGCCGCCTGCTCATGGTGATGGCCTCACCCTTCTGTCTGTGACCTCTGTTTAGCGTAAGCCTTTAAGGGACTGATTCTGACTTTTCTTTCTCTCCTCAGTCTCATTCGCATTTTGTGCTACTCGCAACTGATGCGGAATCTGAGACAGCAATGTAAAGTTTGGTGAACAGCACATTTTGATTCACGGAAAGGTTAACGCGAGTGTTGTGTTTTTTTGGTCCAGGGTCCTCCGACAGATGCCCCTGCTGTGGATACAGCTGAGCAAGTTTACATCTCCTCTCTGGCTCTTCTCAAGGTAAAAAAAAAAACACAAATACACACACACACACACACACAGAGTTTGGTGTTATTTAGTTTTTTTTTCATCTTTAACGTGATATTACGCACTGTCTGCTGTTCTGCTATAAATAAGACGTTGTGTGTGTGTGTGTGTGTGTGTGTGTGAATGCAGATGTTGAAGCATGGGCGTGCTGGTGTGCCTATGGAAGTAATGGGTTTGATGCTGGGAGAGTTTGTGGATGACTACACCGTGCGTGTGATAGACGTGTTTGCCATGCCTCAGTCTGGAACGGTGAGTACCCGCCAGTCCGCTGCTGTCACACTGACTCAACGCCGTCAGCTGATCACAGCCACTAACACCATCCTCACCTACGAGCCGTGTCTATCCCACATGTACCCAGAGAAATGTTATCGCTAGGATACTAGTGTGATGTTTTATCAGACAACATTCACACAGGACAGGTTTTCCTAATGCTCCTTCTCTACTTTTAAGCTCCCTGTCTTTGTTGTTGTTAAAAAAACAGGAAATATACTCTAGACATGGGGTTATGTTATCTGTCTGTCTGATCTTTGAAGTCAAGCACTCATGTATAATTCGGCATGTGTAAGGAGTAAAATATTTTTCTGCCTTGAGAAAAAGCGACACTACATATACTGAGCGTTAGGCTATAGTCCTCGTGAGGCATTTTGAAACGGCAAACAATTTGAATTGTTCTCTACAGATTTTTAAAGTTTACCCGTAACTCTCAGCTCTTAACATACCTTTCTGCCTAATGTAAATGTAATGTAAGTGATGTGACTGATGTGTGAATGAACAGGGTGTCAGTGTGGAGGCTGTGGACCCTGTGTTTCAAGCCAAGATGTTGGACATGCTGAAACAGACGGGAAGGTAAATACAGACAATTTACATTTGATCTACAGATAAATATTAACGCAGGTGTTTGTAAAAAAAATATGATTTAATGCAGCATAGTGCAGCATGGGAATGGAAATGAAGATAAAATTGGAGGGAGTGGTTTTGTTTTGTCAGAGTAATTGACTGTATGATTGTGTGACAGGCCGGAGATGGTGGTTGGCTGGTATCACAGTCATCCTGGCTTTGGATGCTGGTTGTCTGGTGTGGACATTAACACACAGCAGAGCTTTGAGGCTCTGTCTGAACGTGCTGTAGCAGTGGTGGTGGACCCCATTCAGAGTGTCAAAGGAAAGGTAACAGTCTGTATACACACACACACACACACACACACAATATTTTTTGTATCTCCTCTTTTTTTTCTCCATTTTTTTTCCCCCCGTCCTGCTTACATAGCACAAAGTTTTCATCCTTCACTTCTTCCATGTCTTCTCTTTTCTTCTTCTCCTCTCTTAGTTGCTTTGAGGTCTCCGCTCTTAACCATCTCTGTCTCTCCTCCTCTTCCTTCTTCTCCCGTCGTCTTTTCTCCCCTCCCCGTGCTCGTTTGCTCCCTCCTGTCCTGCCGTTGGCTGGCCCCCGCGCCTCTCTGTGTGATATCCTGTCTGCAGACAGCAGGGAGCAGCTCTATTAGCACCTCTCTCAGCTGTGTGAGGAAGTGTGAGGCAATTCCATCTCTCCCTCCACCACATGGAGGGGTGGGAGGGTGGGGATGGAGAGAATAGTAAGAGAGGGAGAGGATGGCAGGGGCTGGAGTGCTAAAGCTGTGGGTTTTAGAAACTGATTGAAGGAGATATCAACCTTTGGTCTTGGCCGGAGCGTCGGAGCTCAGATGCGGTGGTACGATACGACCAGAAATTTGTACCATGATGCGTTTTCTTTTTTTTTTTTTTGCTTTTTTTTTTTTTTTTCCTTCTCTTGGCAACGGTAAATGCGGGAATAATTTTGATGAAACCGAGTTACACGACTATGGCATTTCCATGAACGCCGTCGCTTTTCGTCGCGTGAGGATCAACGTGATCGTTGTCACGTTGCCGCTGCATGTTTCGTTTAACCTAAAGACAGACCAAAGCCTGTGTTTAATTGACAGACAGACCAAAGTGTGTGGAGTGCGCGGTTTAGTAGCTTACATTTATCTCCTGCCAGCACTCGTTAGATGAGGATACCAGACCGTGATTGATTAAATGACTGATATCAGGAAAGTCTTCACGTAGTGTTGGCCTGTATCCATATTATGGGTTACGTCAGCATGGAGTTTGCCTTACTTGAAAACATCCTTTGCGTTAGAGTGTTTTAGGCACGCTTAAAGAGTGTTGTGTGTCACTGCAAATACAGACTTGTAAACTTCAGTCGGTCAGAGATGTTCGCATAGGTAAATTCTCAGTATACCGCCAGCATTGACATTTAACCTGATGTCATAGTGACTCAACTTGCTTTATTTTCTCAGAGATTATGAACAGTAAGGGGACTTAACTGTTGTATGCGAAGCAGAGCGATGCATTTGGATGGTAATACCTCTGTTTCACCATGCGGTGTATCTGTTAAGTAAACTCTACACAGATCCACAGCGAGATGCTCAACCTCAGCCATGCACATATGTCCGGTGACATCCCACTATCACTCTTTACTTTAATAACGGCGTCGAGCGTATGCATCTGCCCCACGGTTTTAACAGGATTCTCACTGAGGGGGTGTGGGGCAGACACTCGGCAGCTGTCAAACAAGAGTTTCTCCTGGAAACGGAAAGACAGCGCTGCAGAGTGCACACGCTGCCCGCCCACTGTCACTGTCTTCTCATTCCACCAGACAGTCCATATCCAGGCAGTATCACTTAACATTACCGACCAAAGCCTCCTTTTCTTCAGGCGTATTTTTTCACTGGAATTCATTAAGGTTATCTACACCGACGATGGCACTCATGGGGTTCTTCACGCGTTTAGTGCATAATAAGTCAAATGTCGTTTTTAAAGATTGATGAGTGAGACGTGAGGGGTGGGTGTGGTGCTTAGAGAAACAAGACAATGCCCCAGACACAAAACCCCCCCACCCAAAAAAAAAGACAAACCCAGAAGAAGAGGCCGCACCTCGGCACATCACGTAACATACAATTTGTTAAAAGGTCAAATACAAATATAGGTCAGAACCATTTTCAGGTGTTTTTAAGTGTACCTTTGGGTGTTTGCGTGCACTTGTGTGTGCGCGTGCCTGCGTTTGAGTGGATTTGGTTGTTACATTTTAACCTTAAAATGAGTGTTTTGCCACTGTTTGCTGTTTCATTTTAACGTCTCTTGGTCGTGGAAAAAGGGGACAACCATTTAACTGGGTTAAAGGTGTGATTCTGGAATATTTTACCCTGGTCAAGACATTTTACTATATGTACTACAGAGCCTCTGGTTTTGTGTGAAGCTGCAGGCACAAGCCAGTTTGTTAGTCAATACAAAGTAAAACAAAAACTTGAGAGCCAATCCAAATCAACCACCTGTTCTGCCTAAAAAATGTGTTTTAACAACAGACTGCACACAGGATTTCATAGAAAAACTGTTGTTTGCAGCAATTAGTAACAAACGTCTTCAAATCTTTTTTCTTTTTTTGTGCGCGTGTGGTTTTCAAAAGCCCTTTTTTTTCTTCAAGAGAAGGAAACAACAAAGAGGAGTGTAGTTTTAGTGCTTCAAGTGTGTATGTGTCTGTCTGTGCTGATAAGGAGCATTATAAGCCTGAGTATTAGTCACTAATTGGTTGGAAGTGTGTCTGGGAGTTTTAAATTAGCATTGCTGGGCAGTGTACCAGGCTTGTCTCTCTACAGCATGAAGAACTGGCTCAAGAATAGGAAATGAGCCCATAGCAGATGATGGCTGAGCGATGGGAGGAATATGACAACATGGACTGTCTCCGGCAGTAACGAGGCTGGTCGGTTAGAAGGAACAGTCCAGTGAATGTTCCACTGTGAAACCCAGTGTCAGTATGTCAGTGGTTTCTACATCAATCTTAGAAGAATTGACCATTCTTGTATATTTCTGTCTGTGTGTGTGTGTATGTGTTATTTTATGAATAGTTCCATAATCTGGGACAGTCTGAGATTTACAGTTGAGTGAATTAAGTTTAGTTAAGAAAAAATATATATTTGATTTTAGAGCCTTGGGTGTTTTGAGATTGCATGATGGTATGGTCTGAACTCTAAACAGAATATCAATCATACCAGAGCTTTCGCAGTCATGTGTAGTGCACGTGTGTCAAGTATAGCACGTTGTCATGGTATGGCCATTATTCTCCAGTGTGGTCTTTTGAGAGAGAAAAGATTTGGGATGTATTTCTGTGCACAGTAACCAAAGTGACATGTGGTAAACAACCATATAAATAAGTCACAGACCATCTTAGATGCATCTACATAAATTTTTTACATGTCTCTGCTACAGAAGCCTTTACCTGTCATGACTTCACAAATAAATAAGCCATGGATGACCGCCCCTCCGTTGCTCTTTATTCTCTCTCTCTCTCTCTCTCTCTCTCTCTCTCTCTCTCTCATCTTTTATCCTTTCTTATTTTCTAACGCACATACAGCCATCTCCGTCTCTGATCTTTCTCATTGTATATCTGTAATCACACCCTAGGCCGCCGCCTTCTTCTGGACCGTGCCACACTCCCCTCCCCTCACTGGAGTCTGCGCTGCTCTCCCCTTACCTCTCTCTCTCTCTCTCTCTGTTTGCCCTTGGTCCATTCTTCCCGCCAGCTCAGGCATGCTCTCTGTATCGGCACGCAGACTGTGTTAGCTGTGCTCACTCAGCTGTCATAATGGAGAATCTCTCTGACTCTATTTTGAGTGTCAGAGTATGACTTATATGCCATGTACCTGTGTGGAGTGCTCAGTGAAGCTCTCTGCCCAGTGTCAGTCTCCACGCTGTTATCGTGTTGCTGATGTGACAGGACGAGGCGTTGGCCACAATCTCCGATTTGCCCACTCACTCGTTTCAAATGTACTCCTTTATGTCTCTTTTCCATTCAAGTTCCCTAATCTTTTTTTTCTTTCTTCCTCTCTTGAATGTTTTATCACTGACTGGATTAAACTGATCTTTCTGTCAGTGGTCATGGGAAGATCATGAGTATTTGTTGTTATGCGACTGTTTCATTTGAGAGGGATTTAGTGGAAACTGATGGGTTGAGTGTAGAAAGCGAGTATGTCTTTGCCTGACACATCTCTGTTGTCACAGGTTGTCATAGACGCATTCAGACTCATCAATGCCAACATGATGGTTCTGGGTCATGAACCGAGACAAACCACGTCTAACCTGGGCCATCTGAACAAGCCTTCCATCCAGGTCAGTGATCAGATCCTCATCTTTGCTTCACAGAAAAAAAGAGAGTCCATAAGCAGCAACTGTTGAACGTGTGTTACGTCATTTTTCCTATAAATTTCACTGGCCTAGTTTTGAAAACTGTGTCCAAACTAAAAAAAAAAAAGGTCTTATGAATTTGCTCATGAAACCGTTTCCCTTTTCTCTAGGCTTTAATTCACGGGTTGAACAGACATTACTATTCAATCACCATCAACTACAGGAAGAATGAGCTTGAGCAAAAGGTTTGAGTTGCTTCCTTTTTCATAACTTAGAATGGAAAGGAATGTTGTTTCTTTAGTGTGATTTAAAAAGACCTTAACTGTAAGTAGCTGAGAATGTTATGAGTGCTTGACATCTCTACCGTTTGTATGTCTTTCATGACCAGATGCTGTTGAACTTGCACAAGAAGAGTTGGATGGAGGGACTGACTCTGCAAGACTACAGTGAACACTGTAAACTCAATGAGACAATTGTCAAGGAGATGCTGGAGCTTGCCAAAAACTACAATAAGGTAACTATGGAAACGATAGATGTTGCTATTGTATATGAAGAAGAGCTCCCCAGTTTTATAAAAAAAAAAAACCCAAGTTAATATGATGTTCACTTGAGTATTTCTCACAGTGGTTGAATACCTGTTATCTAAGGAAGTAGTTAAGGTGTGTTTCAGAAAGCCTTTGAAATGTTTTCCCTAACAGTACGGTAAATGGTGAGGGGGTTTGCAAATTTTTGACGTATCGCTTGATGAGAGAGTATGGATCACCATGTAACCATGGAGATGGTTCTCAAACTAACAATCTACTTAACTGCCTGCACTGAATTGGTTTTTTGTGCTTGTGTTTCATTTGGCCTAACAAACCATGATGTCAGAAGATAAATAATTAATTTAGCAAAAAAGAAAAAAAAAACCTTGGAGATTTAAAGGTCAAAGATTCACACTTGCTTGCTTTCCAGGAATAAATCTCCTCCCCTGTATCTCTTCCATTCTAAAGAACAACAGCTTCCTCTGATTTTAAGCCATTTTTACATTTTTTTGATGGGCAAGAATACCTTGGACATCAGCTGTTTGATTCATCCTTAAAAATTAGAATGAGTATTAACGTGTTTGAAATAAGGAGATGGTGAGACTTGAGTCTTAATGAGTTTCTTTTTTTTTTTTCCTTATTCAGGCTGTAGAGGAAGAAGACAAGATGACCCCGGAACAGCTGGCCATTAAGAATGTGGGAAAACAGGTAAAGCAGCACAGCCTCTCAGATACTGACATGTAGTCCAATCTGATGACCTTCAGTGTTCTTCAGTGAGATTTTTCAGATAGCTATTATAAGTCTGACTCGCTCTCCATTATTATTACAGAGAGATTAGGCTTGTGGATTTAGTAGTTTGCCAATCAATTAATTGGATTACCGTCACTGGAAGTGTAATTCCAATGAATAACATCAGATTAAAGAAGCCCAAATGCTGTTTATTCTCCTTTTGTCTTCTGTGTGTAGCTTTTGAACTGTTTGGATTTTAAAAATAGATTTCAGTAATATATGACTCTTTTTTTTTTTTAAATCAAGCTGCACAGAACCTGGGATCAGAAATAACAAAACAGGCATATTAGACAAACAGTTTGTTCCTTGACACTGTGACAGGGGCATCACCCTTCTTTTCCTGACTTTCCTCATTTTTCTACACAGGATCCCAAACGGCATTTGGAGGAACATGTGGACGTTCTGATGACGTCCAATATTGTGCAGTGCCTAGCAGCCATGTTGGACACCGTGGTGTTCCAGTGACGCTCTTCTGTGCATAACATGTTCATATTCATTGTCTGTTTTGTCTTTTTAAGAAATAAAATTATATAAAAACCTGTCAACATAGACTTCATCTATCTGTTTTGTGCATCTCTTTATGTGCACACAATACACTCAACCACTGAATATGTTGCAGTGGGCATAGACATATGATGACGTTATACAGAGAGACGTTATTCCGTTAAGAGCCTTCAAGGAGAGAGAGCGCGAACCAATAAGGAGTGACAGCTGCGTGTGTGAGCCATGCCGACATCAATTACAGTTTTGATACAAAGGCTCCTCTTTTTGTATCAGAGAAACACGTTTAATTTCCCCTGACTTCTGGACGAAGTGAACTAAAAAGCAGTTTGAAGCCTTTGGTACTATTATTATTTGAATATTGCCGGTTTTGTATGTCCATGTCTGAAAGAAAGGTCAATAAACTTGATTTAAAGTCTCAGCTGCTTTGTCCTATCTTAAACTTCGTTGTACCATGTACATACTATTGTAAAAGCAAACAGAGCAATTTGTTCTTTGCCAATGCTAATGCGTCGTATTTTATTTATTTATTTATTTATCGTCTGTCTGGCTGTGCAGTATGTTGTCTTGATTTGGCAGAAAAATCCACTTTTCACTCCCCGTTTGTGCGTCTGTCACAGGCGTAGGCTACTGTTCTCTAATTCCGAGCTGACCATCTTCGTTACGAATTTCGTGGTTATTTTTCTGTTAAGATTCAAGAGTAATTTCTGATATTTAGTTTTGTATGTGACTTAAGCTTGTTATGTCCTCATAATTCCACAGGTTAATAGAGCGCACGTCATTTGTTAGCCGAGTCATCGCAAAGCGGTAACCTATAGACTTAAAATGACTACAGGTGATCCTTCATATTTACAAGAATAATTTCTGTGAAAATGAACTCTTAGGGACCTTCCTTTCTGCTCTATGCCTAATGGGTAGTCTAATTTCCGTCTGACTTTAATCTGAAATGCTTGACAATATTCCGAGTTCATTTAAAATAAATTTCTGTCGGTGATTTGCAGAAATATTAAACTGTGCTTTATGTTCTTATGAAGGGACAACAAGTGGGCGCACAATTTAATAGCTTTTTACTGTTTTCGGAGTCAGCCAATTACCAGGGACCAGTGTCTCGTTTATGCACATTTGCGGCATTTATTTTTACATGCATCTAAAATGGCAAACCAACTATCCCAAATTCGAGTCAAGGTGCCAGTTTGCAAACACCATTTCATACGCGCTGCCAAAATTCAGAAAATTTTCTTATCGCTTTCATTAATAGGGCGAAACCACCTGCCTCAAGTCCTCATTTAATGATGCAGAGAACAACCTGGTTCACAAGTAGGCGTATTCTCACGGATTATGGTAGGCGAGGTCTTGTCAAGAGAAAGCGTGCAATTGAGAGACGCACTTTGTCAGTGAGCAATGCACCTGCACCTCTCAGCTCTGTCATCTGGACCGACTAACAAACTGATGAATGTGGACAGTAACAGTGCTGTCACCGACGTCTCTGAGCTCACCACACAGGACCATCCCATCCCATCCTCTTGTGACATCCTGGAGGGAGACTCGCCCCTCAAAAAACTCTCCACTGGGATGACGAAACACTCGGGGGCAGACACTTTCTCTAAGGAAGATCAGAATGGTAAACTTTCGGCAGCGCAGGACACAGTATCCGATATCCGGGTCAATTTCGATGGATCTAATTCAGATAGGTTTCACTTGTCTCAGCCGAGCCAAGGGCTGCCTGCCTCTACCTCTTCTGATGCCATGTTCCCTTATCCGAGTCAGCTTGGGCCATCTCATCCAACTTTAGCAATAGGAAGTCCAAGCCATTACATGACACATCACCCGATCATTACTAATGGTGCGTGTAACGGACTGTTTAGCAGCCCTTCTCGACAGGGCTATTCAAGCCCGGGCTACTCTTACACACAACAGTATGGACACCCTTACCAAAGTGGCGCGTTCTACCACCTCTCCCCAGCGCAACCTGGGTTCGGGTCTGGTAAAGCGCAGATTTATCTGTGCAACAGGGCGCTTTGGCTTAAATTTCACAGACATCAAACGGAGATGATTATCACCAAACAAGGACGGTGGGTCGGCTTTCCTTAACTGTCTCCAAAAAAGGTTTAAAATTTGTTGTGGTTAGAATGAGTAACAGTTTTAAATGCATAGACCACTGTGATAAAAAATTATTTTTGCGAAAAACACGTGTTTTGCAAATGTTCCAGTATTACTTTTATAATGGTCTGTTTTCATAGGCGGATGTTTCCCTACTTAAGTTTTAACGTTTCTGGTCTGGATCCGACTGCGTATTATAACATATTTGTGGATGTTATTCTGGCGGACCCCAATCACTGGAGATTCCAAGGAGGAAAGTGGGTACCGTGTGGAAAAGCAGACACCAATGTAACGGGTATGCTTCGTCAGTGGGCTGATACTTCGAAAATATCGCTACTGTCAGGCTGAACTTTGAAAACAAATCTAGGCTACAAAACCTTACTAAAACGCAGTTCATATTGCGTAATGGTGCTGACAAGAATTAGTCTTTTGGCAAATCTGTTTATAGATAGATAAAAGAGAAGATAACAGATTTTTCACATTACCTGTTATATTTATTTATGCGCTTTCTGAAATCAGGAAACCGTATATACATGCATCCAGATTCTCCAAATACTGGGACGCACTGGATGCGACAGGAGATTTCATTTGGAAAATTGAAGTTGACGAACAACAAAGGAGGTTCAAATAACACTGGTCAGGTGAGAACATTTTAACGAGAGGGAAAGTCGAATATTTTTTTAAAAGCAGATGCTTATTTGTATATGTTTGAATTACTATAGAAATACATTTTGATCTCGGGGAATGACTTCGCATTTTCGATTCATCCAAATATATTTTACTCATGGAGAAAATGTGGATAGCCTAAAGGTAAATAGGTCTATTTCAATGTTAGCACTGTGTGCAAAATCAATCATTTTCATGAATGACTATGGTTTAAGTCAAATCGCATCTTATTTTTGAGAGAACATTATTTATTCACATGGGCAGTTTATCAAGGGTTCCTCCATTGCTGCGCAAGTAGCCTAACAGGGTGATGATTAAATTCGAGTTACTCACTAACACCTTTTTTTTTCTATCGGCCTCCTTTTTTGTCGGCTCTTCCATCCAGATGGTGGTCCTTCAATCCCTTCATAAATACCAGCCCAGAGTACATGTGGTCGAGGTGGAAGAGGATGGAACAGAGGACTCGAGTCAACCAGAGAGAGCGCAAACGTTTACTTTCCCAGAGACGCAATTTATTGCGGTCACAGCCTACCAGAACACAGACGTAAGGATTCGACTGAATATTTGAAAGATCAGGCTTCTTTGTCGCAAATTCTGTCTAATGAATCTGCTGATTTTTCTCCGTTGCAATTTTAGATTACCCAGTTAAAAATTGATCACAATCCATTTGCCAAAGGATTTCGGGACAACTATGACACGTAAGTTTTGTTTTTTCTTTTAAATTAGTTTTTGTTCATTCGTTTTCTTAATTGCTTTAACTTCCGCCGAATTAAAAATATCTACGGCTTTTAACATAGAGTATTTAAATCAAGATCGGTTCTATTAATAATATTAATAATAGTCATCTAGTCAATAATTGATTTTGGAACCTAATTTTGAAATCGCTGAAAATCAAATAGGTGAGAGACCTTGTATTCAAATAAATTTCCGGGTTTCACTGGCTAGATCAAGGGCTTGCTAGTTGTGATGCGTTTCTTGGAGCAACGTATGATTTTCTGAAGAGTAAATATTTTATTTAAGAAGGATTTCATTCATATGACTCGTTTTTCATCAAATGATCATACTAGACGACAGTATTATCGGATAATGGTAATGTCCAATACTTCTGCAAAATCATACGCATTTAATTAATAGAAGCTAAATTACATTAGGTAATTATCGAGTCGACACGCACAGGACTAACTTTTGAAGACGCATATTAGATATTTTTTGAGCAGAAATGATAGTTTGCTTTTACAAGCAGTTCTCTGAAAATTTCTCACAGCATTATGTCTTTTTCTATACTGCAGAATTTATTCAGTATGTGACACTGACCGACTGACCCCATCACCTTGTGACTCCCCTCGCTCTCAGACCATGCCTGGTGCACGCTATGCCATGGCGAACTCTTTTCTCCCGGACCAGTTCGTCAGTAATTATGCCAAATCTGGCTTTCATCCTAGTCTTGGGTCTGCTCCTGGTATTGAACGAATCGCTCCGGTTACCAGCACGCTTGTTCCCGCGCGAACAGAGGACAGTTCCACGGCCGCTACTCAGCGATGGTTTGCAACAGCTTCCGCAAACAGATTGGATTTTCCTGTCACGACCTACGATGCGGTCACAGCTACAGATCTGGCCAGTAATGCGGCCACTATATTGTCCTATGCTGCTGCAGGAGTCAAGGGGTTACCTCTTATTGGTAACGGGGGTTCGGGTCGGGCTCTGGGTTACTACACCGATCCCGTAGGATGGGGAACCTGCAGCCCACCACAGTATGGTAAATCCGCCTCCGGTCAGTTTGGCTGGGGCTTACACTCGCCAGGAAACAATTCTGAAGCGCCAACATATTTCACAAGTGAAGGAGAAATCACAGAAAAAGAGATAACGGAACCCACCTGGATCGAAACTCGACCCCCCATTAAACCCCTTGATTCAAGCGGCTCGGAGATTTTTGAGCAAGCAAAGAGAATGCGAGTGTCCCCACCCGCCACTCCTGCGTCAGGGGAGGAACCTCCATTAAAAACAGGGCTGCTGATTACACAAGAACGCGAGGAAACAGGTGTCAAGAACGGGAACTCTTTCAGTTTTTATCAACATAGTTAAATAGCCTAATCGAACAGAAAGGTAAAAGTATATATATATATACATATAATTTATGCTTGGCATGAAACATAGGAGGAGGAGACCTATTCCGATGTGCTAAAATCTGTTATCATTTTTCAACCAAATGAACCTCAAGTGTACCTAAAATAATTTACAACATGGTACAGAAAAAAATTATTATTAATACAAAAGTATAAAATCAGCATAAATATGTATACACTTTGTGTTTACAGATGGCAACTATTAACATTTTTAGTGCATTTAATTGTAGTGTAATGAGGAAAGAGTGTTACATAGACTGAATTAGTGAGGTGTCATGTAAACGAAACGGTTTGCTCCCGACAGAACATTTTTAGCTTGTTGGTTTAGCGCGGAGTCTTGTCTTTTTAGACCAACATTTTAAAATGGTCGTAACGAAAATGTACAGGTCGTTTTAAATTAGGCTACCGTGTTAACAGCCATACAAGAATGATCTCCCATGAAGTAGCCTACCTTAAAACTTGGACGTCTATCAATATCTCGTATTTATAGGGATGGCTGCGAGCTATATTAACGACAAAGATGTGAGCTTTCCATTTTGGATGACTGACATTGAAAAACGTTAGTAGTCAAATATTAAATGTTAAATGTGACATTAATTAAAAACTTTAAAAAAAAAATCTAAAAACTGTCATTTCTTTGCGCACTGCTGCCTAAACCGCGCGTGAGACAAGCAGAAGTTGTATGATGTAGGCCTGGTGTATTTCAAACACTTGTTGGATATGGATCACATTATAAAAGACCAGATTTTATCACATTATCAGAAAACTAAATTCGTGTTTTGAACGATTAATATGAAGTTGATCTATTTTCATTTTGGTGTTGTATGGTGTACACCTGGTAACGGCATAATCATCGAACATGATAAAGCACTTCACTGCCACCTAACGGTAAATTACGCTTGTTGGCTTTGGTGGCAAAATGGTAGTCCGTATTTTAGAACTAAGAAAAATTAATTGAATTTAGATTTCGCAGAATACCATAATGATCTTGGATATCTGTCTTTTCTCATTCGGTCTTAGTGCAGTTCCATTCAGTCAAAATAGCCTATATCTTGATGTCATATTAAGACAAATTCTCTGTTTCATGCCACACAGTCATTCTGTGTCCTATATAGCTGACACATTAACATACTTTTTTTTTTTTAACATAATAGTCCTGAACATTCTACCTCATCTTTTTCGCAGACTTAAATCTGTCAGAAAGAAAATGTGTGGCTATGTAAATTATTAAAGGGAGACTGATCTATTTTTTATTCCATCATTTGTCCAATGCCATGTTTCTTACCAATGTAAGTTTGCTACATATCTAGCTTGCTTTTATGTCCCCAAGAGCTTCTTCACGAGGCTGCTCTTAAGCTAAAAAGTCTCAGCTATCTTGCTTTTGAACTTTTTGTTTAAGGCCCCTCTATTCACAGTGGTTTAACAATCGAATGAGAATACTTTCATTTTAAGGTTTCATAAAAGAGCAAAGCTTGTAACCCACTATAAAACGTATCTACCTTACACATTTCACTCTCAGTTGCTGGGTTCCAGCAAGTCAAAATTCAGAATTGTGCCAGCTGAGTGGAGTGCAAGTAGGACATGACAATATAATTTTGAACAAAGTTAAGAAAAGTAAAACAACATTGTTAAACATACTTGAAGCCTGGTTCGATAATAAATAAAAAATACCTGAGATGACACTAATGTAGTCTTCATTCATTTCATCAATTTATATCTCTACAGTCTACATCCGTCTATTAAAAAACTGGCCTATAGGTTCACACAATTTAAATATTTAGAGATAACGATAAACATTAGGTTGCCCACATCATATGGTGATGTCCTAACTACTGCGATTGACAAAATTTAAGTAGGCTAAATCTACGGCCATGCATCGTAAAATTGCAAGAGAAATATATGTAATTTGATATAATTCCAGTAGGTGGCACGCGCAGTGTTTCCTCCCTTCTGATGCATTTAGTTTTGGTTCAGGCGCCTGTTGATCTGCGTCGATTTTCCAGAACTTCTTAAATTAATAAGGGCAATATCTCGCAAAGTAATAATGCTTCCTGAGAGAACCTTAAAGAACGTTTTAGTATGCTTTAGGGAAATGAGGCCCAGATTAACACTCTTTCTTTTCGGCCGTGTTCCTGGCAAGACCACAAGAGGGCGCAAATACATTAGATTTGAAGAGTTACATATTTGTAGGAGAAAAAACAATGTATGACTGATCAACAAAGAAGAGAATCCGGTGAAAAACGAATATTCAGTTGCTTCCATCTCCGTCTCCACCGGAGAGAGAGAGAGAGAGAGAGAGTTACTGAAGGAGATAGCAAAAAAGAAAAGAAAAGATCTGGAATCATCATTGGCTCAAGGGATGAGCCAATTGTGAGAGCCTGTCTCGGACAACTGATGTTTACAATAAAATATCTCGGACATTCTGATCCATGTGATAGCCTTTTTTGCATACGATGAAGCATGTGACATTGATTCACAAGGGAAATTGTTAATATTACTGGAACAATATTATGTTTCTGAACATAAAAGGAGATTTTTTCTTGTCCAAAAGTTAATGCATAGTTTGCAACGAAAGCTTCGCCTAACTCTCTTGCTTTTAGCTTTATCCTTATGATTAATAGCTTATTTTTACCCGTGAAACAGGTATGTGCTCTCTTAAACCAGTCAACGAGGTTATTTGATATGAAACCAGAAGGTCTACTATCTAACAGAACTGGTACAAGGGAGTCATGCTACCAGTGTCGATTTTCACCCCAAATAAAGAATTTAGACAGAATTTAGCTGTACTTCTGTTGTGCACAAGGGCAGTTCTGACACTCATTGCCTTTAACTAGCTGTACGCACAAAACTTTCCTGCAACATTGGACGCGCTGCCTGCTGCGTCACGAAAACGCAAATTACACGGGAACGAAGCAGGCGCGCTGAAGGAAAGGACAGCGGTCTTCGAAACTGGGAAATATTGGAGGCTTCTGGCTATTTCACGGTCAGCAATGTGATTGTACTTGTAGAGTGCTGTTGCAAAGCCGTATCGACTCGCATGAAAATCTGCCAGTCTTTCAAGAATATTTTTTAAACACAAGCGAAACAGAGCCAATAAATTGAGACAGAGAGTCGAAAGACAGGCAAGATATGGACGTTAAAGACCAAGGAGCTCAAATGGAGCCTCTCCTGCCACCGGTAAGAACTCACTATCACAAAGACGGTTGGACATAGCGTTCTTTCATGCTCCCATTATAAATAATTATGTCAGAAGGTTTCTTGCTCATTCAGATACATATGAACTGTCATGCATGGGTAGCTATATAACCGCTCAATTCGTCAATTCGAATAGTCAATTCAGGATATACGTCAGCATAGCAAATTCTTACCGATGTTCATCTGACTATTCTCCCTTAACCATCAGAGAGTAAACCATTTTTTTAAACACACGTATTTTAATGTCTTGAGAGAACCTGTTTTCATTCAGAGGTAGGAAAGGAAGGGGAATTTAAAAGTCTGAGATTTTCTAGGACGAATGAACGTTATGCATACACCTTTATGAATATGTTTTAGTAACGTCGCATATCGCGTTGTCACATTAGTTGGCTATGTAACGTAGCACGAAGATGCGAATTTACTGTGAGTGTTGTGTCAAGACATTTGTGATGACTGACTTGTGTGTCCTGAACAGGTTGTAGGATTTACTCGGGTCTTAGATAACGCTGAATGAATCGATCTCCCCTGATCCTCTGAAAGCCACCTCAGCGTGACGAATTACAACAGACACAAAAGCAAAATATACCCACAATCATCTTTATTAATATATATATATATTTTTTAAACCATACTTTCACTAGTGGTAGAAGACAACAGGTGAACTAATATGAACACTGTGTTTACCTGATTCTAATAGTCTGACAGGTAAGCCTTGCTTGTCGTGTTTTGATTGAAGGCTCCAGTGCAGCTGATTTGATGTTCAGAAGCAGACAGGCTTTTGTCCCTTGGGGGTGTGATTTGATAGACGAAGAGCATTTCTCTGTAACATCACCCTAGTACAGATTAGAAATACTGTATAGCCAGCGGGCAGCAAGAGCAGCCATTTTATCCCAGGCACATTGTGGATGTGGCTGTGTACTGTGTCCAAGGCCAGATTGTGATCTGTTGGAGATGGTGAGTTATTGGTAGTGTCACTTGTTTCTCCCCATTGCTCTGGCTAAGAGGAGAGTACACTCTGGCACTCTTTCCCTCAGTGGTCTGTTCTCATCTGTCTTATTTTCAAGGCAGAGAAGTCTGAGTGACTCTTAATGTGTGAAGTAAATTGTCATGTTGTGGAAATTGTTATGGATGTGGTTGGGATAGCCAGGATAAATACATATTGATTATAACTGTATAACTGAATCACGACTAGCGATAAGCAGGCTATCAATGTATAATATCCATTATATCTGTGTAATAAAATTATAATTATAAAACACATTGTAACTCTTGTGGAAATGCGTTCATTTCAAGAGTTTTATTGTCATGTGCACAGCAGAACAGGCAGTTACACTGTACAATGAAATTCTTACTTTGCTAATCCTCCGTTGCCAGACAATATATAAATAAGTAGAAAAAATTCTTAAATGGGAAGATCTTATATGGAGACATATAAGATTTGTTTTATGATTTGTTTTCTGATCTTTGTGTACATTGCACATAATTAATAGACCCAGTCCAAAATCATCAGATCAGCAGCATTGTGTGTGGGCTTTTAAAATGTTAAAATATTAACCTGATGTGGGGCGATGTGATTAAAGAACTTCACTATTGTTATTTTTGTCTGTAAAGAGTGAATATGAAATGGATGCATGATGACAGTATTTAAAAATTAATCTCAAGTCCTACTGTTTCTTCCCAAGGAAAACAGAGTGACTTTGACTTGGGCACAACAGTGACACTGCCAATGCAAGAGAGCAGTGTCATCCTGCAGCACTCCCATAATGGTATTTTTAGGGTGTTCAGTCCAGATTGGGATGAACAAAAATAGCAGTAAACAATCTCCACTCTGATCACACTTCTTTGTAAAATCATAACTCGGTATGACATCTTAAGAGTCTCATCTGTAACGCTCGTATGAAGAGAAATTTTGATAATTGTCGGTGCATTATCCATTTAATGTAATAAATGAATAAACTGAAACCATCATTGCGACTGTAGATTATTGTGTTCGGTTATGTAAAAATGGAACTGTCGCCCCTCCAGTGTAACTAATTTGTAAAAGTTACAAACTGTTCATGGAGAAAACAGTGTTGTATACAGTTATTGTAACAGCCCACTTAAATTTGCACAGCGATGCGAATCAGGGATCTTTTTGACTTGAGAGTTTAGAGAGCCGTTCAGGTTGGCATGGTGCCTAAGTGACACGCAGCTGTAACTCACTGAATGTAATGTGAATTTTGATGTGGTGCAGTTGTAAATCACCGTGTTTGCTACACTTTTGCATAGTCACAGGAGACTAAGGGTCATAATTTACTGTGTGCCCATTGGCACTGCCTTTGTCCTGAATGCTGATGTGTGTGTGTGTGTGTGTGTGTGTATGTGTGTTCAGAGAGTTGGGACTCAGAGGGCATGGTAAGGCAGGAATGTGCAGGGCAAAGGGACACAGAAAGAAAAAGAGAACCTCCATTTTAGTACGTGTATGATTAATTTTTGTTGATGATAACTGATCAAATATCCGTGTCTCTCAGTGACCTAAGACCTAAATGACCTAATCACTAGCTAATATTTGCAGGCAGGGTTTAGATTACTTTTAATTTGTTCTGTGCCTTTAATACTGCACCACATTTGTCTCTAAAACAAACAGTAAAAGTACCATAGAAAGCATCGGTCATGTTGAAGTTTTTGTCTATTTTGTGGAAGAACAGTAAGTTCGAGGCTAACTGAGCTTTGTAAAAGCCTGGGAACAGAGTGGGTGGTTTGACTTGATTATGTTTATTCCTCTTTACAGGTACAAAGCCCTGTAGGCAGTGATGGGGTGAGTCTTCTAACTACCTAAGCTACTGTTTTGTGAAAGTGGCATGTTTGCTGAGCATGGATTTGTTCTTTATATTTTGTTTTATATGTATTTAAAACTGGATTGACTGAATTGTTGGGCTAATATGTCACTCAAACAGTCAAAGTGAGCTTCCAGTTCACTGACTACTATTGAAAAATGCTTTCAAATTTGTACTTATGATCACCTTTAACAAGAGACTTGCAAGAGGGGGTAGCAAAAGAAGAAACAGAAAGTGAGAAGGAAGCTGGGACGTGGAGACAGATTATGTATCTGGTTTGTGTTTCAGCATGAGAATTTTTTTTGGTTTTTTTTATCTAAGAGAGATGAGTGAGTTTGGTGAGTGTAAAGTCTGGACAGGTTCCAGGGTGGACAGAAGGGGAGTCTGGAGGGATTCAGTTGCTCTTCTGGACATCGTGTGCTCAGATCTCTGGGCTATCTCTAACCATCTCTGGCATTCACACTTTACATACAAAAATCACAGTATGTTGAAACAAGCTGGATTTATATCAGTTTGAATCACACAGGGTTTACTGTAGAGGAAAGATTTCCAGTAGATTTAGCTCCTTTCTAGGTTTATACATTTATGAGTATGTCTATTAAAGATAAGCATTAACAATTCGATATTAAATATTAACCAGATGTCTTCTTAGTGGGGATTTGTACGTATGAATTTTAGATGGAACGGAAAGGCTCTCTCGTTTCTTAACCGATCAAAATGTCATTTCCCCAAGCTCCTACAGAGCAACTGAAAACTACAAGTCCCAGCATGCATCAGAGATTGCGCTGTTGATAGTGACACATCAGAGGGGTTTAGTGGGAATACAGGAGAGGGAGCTCAGTGCTACCCACCGGGAGCAGGCAGGCAGACACACACACACACACACACACATACACACACACACACACACTACACCACACACAGCTGTCAGCACGCAAGCTCACACAAAAAAACCACGCAATCAGTGATGCAGGCACTTTAATCTCACTGATGATTGGTGGGTAGACAGCTGTCAAAACACTGAGGCTGCGAGACTCGGACACATCAGTCAGGCTGGATTTCCATGGAGGAAGGGTATCTGTGAAGATACAGCTACTGTGGAGAGAAATCAGACTCTACTGAGGAGTACAAACCTCCACCTGAGCTCCAGCAGTGCCTGGAGCTTAGCTCTACTTATCTCTCTTCTTTCCCCACTGAAAAACGTGAGCGCGTCCTGGCAAAGACCATGCAGCGTGGGGGCACAGAACAAGCTGGAGGCTTTAATGGCCAGGTAGGACTATGTGTTCAGTTTAGTTTGGCTTGTGTTTACAACACAACCAGGCATCATCTCAGGGCAGGATGGGATGTATTACGCTCGTGTCCTCTGATATTATTTTAGTGTAAGGGCATTGCTGTGTTTCTCTGTCTGACTGATTGTTTGAAAGGGTGAGTCATAGTTCTTCAGTTTTGAAGTCATATTTAGTTTGGAACTGCAATTTAGTCATTAGATGTTGTCTCCGCGCCGCTACAGAACACCGTGCCTAAAGACAGGCCTGTTTTGGCGGTCTGTCACTTTCTTCTCTTCATCTCTTTCCCTCCGTCGCTCCCTTTCTCCCTCCCATTTTATCTTTTCAAAGCCCCAACCCTTTTTCTCTCCCTTATCTTTCTTTTTCTGCCTTTTTCATTTCAATGGAAAGACACTGTGGAGTAGAGGTTGCCAGATGGGACTCATTTCTCTTACTCTCGTAGTGAAGAGGTTAGAATGCCTCCCGCTGTTTTCCTTCAGTTCATCTACGTGGAGAAGAAAAGGAGCAAAATGAGATCAATAGATGTATTACTGTGCTAGGAAGAGAGAGAGAGAGAGAGAGAGAGAGAGAGAGTGAAAATAGGCTGTGTATTATACTGAGGCTAAGTCAGCGATAATGAGACAAGGTCATGAAGAGGAGCTGGTACTTTTAATGCTTAAAACCTCTCATTAGATTTGGTGCATGCAGGCAATTCATGTCAATACTGGTGTGAGTCAGTTTAGCCTCAGAAGAGTGTATGTGTGTGTATTTGCGTGCGTGTGTGTGTGTGTGTGTGTGTGTGTGTGTATTTTTGTTGAGGAACGTACTGTATCATGTATGTTATGGAACACTCCAGCTCAGAGGATGCTGATGCTGATCCTGTCGTTGCCATGGTAACCATCACCATCTGTAGGGATCAGACCCACTGCTCTCAGCCAATCACTCCGCTCCCCCTTCTGATAATCCTCCAGGTCCTCTTGGCTGTAGCTCTACTGCGCTGTCACATGATTTTCAAGTGCCGGGCACTCTGTGACACATATGGAAATCGCACAGAGACAGATGTGGAAGGAATAAATACATGAGCTAATGGACTTTGACTGGTGGTTCCACTGGTTGGCTGTGAATAGACTAGTGCCTCTCTCAGTTTTTTGTAGTGGTCGTTTTCTTTTTGTTTTTTTTTCTTTATCTCTGACTTCATGTTCCCAACGTATATGTGAATCGCCATGATATATCTACGTTGATGTGCGTGAACGTGCAGTAAATCCACTGAGAATCCATTAAGAGGAAAAATAGGCCATGAGACATGTGCGTCCTGGAAAACAGTAGAACAACTTACATCATTTCCAAGAAAAGATTCATTGGAATCTGTGCTTTGTGTATGCATGTATGTGTGTGCGTGTGTGTGTGTGCGTGTGTGTGTGTGCGTGTGTGTGTGTGTGTGTGTGCGCGCGTGTGTGTGTGCGTGTGCGTAGATGAAGGATGTATGTTCATCAAGAGTGTTTTAATAAGAACAGGTATATGTATCTTCCCAGCATTGTCTCTGGTTCATCATGAGACCAAACTGGATAAATTGTGTAAATGTCAGGACTGACTGTTAGTCAGGGACCAACAATCACGTTAAAGTGCTTTATTGGCATGACAAATAAGGCATTTGTACTCTCTGTCACCATTACTCTCAGAATAAGCTGTTCAAACAACAGTCCCTTAGTGTTTGAAAACACTGTTTCCCTCAGTTACATAGATTCTCTTCATTACACTAGATGTTGATGACTGTGATAAACGTGATAATCTGATGTTCAAAGCAACAAGACCATGACGTATGTGCTACAGAAAATGCGAAGTTAAGCACCAATGATCTTGTGCTTAATAGCGCTCTCTTGCTTGTTAATAAACATTAGTCTTCTAAAACAGCTTAGCAGTCATCTCAGTACACATTTTAATCCGACAAACCCGCCGTACAGTAACCGTCCTTCTTACCAACTCAACTTCAGTGTGGCGGTCCAGATAACTGACGTCCCCTCGGTCACCCTGAAAAATGCTGAAGAATTCGCGGAACGCTTGAAGGGTGTGATTCCACAGTGAAATGTTTGCAAAGTTTGACAATTATTCTGAGCGTATAAGACCTTTTAAGCAAAAGTTGTTTTCGGCGGTAGGGACATCAGGTAGTTATTTGTGATCAGTTAACTTTACTCAGTGTGTTGTGTGTGCATGGACCGATAACACTTAATATCAAACATGACCAGTACTATTCAAAACATGTTCTGAATTTCAAATTGGATCTTTTCATGTTAATTGATTGAGGTGATGACATAAAATGATACTGAATGTAGATTTTTCACTGGGCTTTACTACCCTGCTTAACCATCTATCTTCACAGTGTTTATATGTTGTTTGTCATGATATTACCTGTAGTTAAGCTTGTGAGGTGTGCTCTGTGTCCTCAGATTATTTTCATGGTTTGTGCTGTAATTTGCAAGTGTTTTTTTTTTAATGAAAGAGAAAAAGTTGAGTAATTTTTGGGCTTGTGTGTGTGTGTGTGTATGTTTGCATGCGTGCGCGCATGTGTGTGTTTGCGTGCATGTGTGTGTGTGTATGTGTGTATGTTTGCATGTGTGTGTGTGTGTGTGTGTGTTTGCGTGTGTGTGTGCATGTGTGTTTGTGTGTGTGTGTGTGTGTGTGTGTAGCATGTTGTCATTCCCCTCAGTCAGATTGTGACTCTTGTCCCTATGGCTGGTGAAGGAGTCTTGGAGTGACTCTTTGTGAGTAGGAGAAAGTGGACAGTAGGGAGAAGAGAGAGAGAACTGGAGAAATGAATGGAGAGGTGAGAGTGAAGGAGGTGAAGGGAGGGAAAGACGAGGGAGAGCATTGTTTACATGGAGACTAGATTCCTCTGTAGCCAGAGATAAATGTACAACATGAAAAAGTCTGGTTTGGTTCATTCACCAAAGTCTGCTTCTAAAATAGATGTAATCAAGTGCAGATTAAAAGACAGTCATTTTTGTAAATCCATGTAGAGGCTTTCGGTGTGTGTACTTGCCTGCATGTGTGTGTGGGTGTGTGATCTGTAAGCAGGTCGAAACTCTCTGGCCCTTTTCTCAAGTGTAAAATGAGGCCATGCACAGTGCAAGGTTACCACTCTCATGTATATTTCATAATCCGTGTAATGCAAAGGAGCATCTGTTTATAAATATATTCTCCTGAACGGGAACGGAAAAAGACGTGAAAAAGACGTGAAACGCTCTCCATTGGATATGTTTTGTATTGTGTATGTTGAGGTCTGTGGGGAACCTCCCACATACATGTACACTCACCCACCTTTCCCATCCCCCACCCCAGAATACAGCACTCAGGAGCTGAACCATGTGAGACCTGAAGGCTGTGTGCGTGTGTGTGTTTGTGTGGGCGAATGAATCTGTGTGCGCTCGTGTGAATCCGCTCCTATCACTATGCAACCCTACGGGGTCTTGGTCACGTGATGCCGTGCAATGCAGGCTGGGAAAGGAGAGAAGAGGAGGAAGAAGGACACAGGAGAGTAAGATGGTGGGGGGGGGGGGAGTGATGTTATTCAGAGAGAGAGGAGAGGGGGATAAATTCACATGGAGAGGACAATGAGGGAAGTATGTAGTGAATGAGTGTTGAGAGACTGAGAAAATGAAAGACAAAGAAGGTAAAACACAGGAGGAGGAGAAAGACATTGTGTAAAAAGCTGAATGACCTACAAGGATGTCAAAGAATGGATATTGGGTATATAAGAGCAACAAATGTGTAGAGGAGAGAGACAGAGAAGCGATATACAAATGAATGAAAAGGCATTTGAAGGAGAGAGCAAGAGGATGTGAGAAAGACTAACAGACAGAGAAGGGAAAACAACAGAGATATTTGAGAGAGAGGCTGGGATGGAGAGAAAGAGAGAATATGGAATGTGTGTGAAGCGCAGGGATGTCCCTGCTGATAGAATGTCACGCCTCAGCTGCAGGCAGGAAATGGAGTTATTAATAGAGCAATCAAGTCTCCAGGCTGTGCTGTGAGCTCTAATTATTCAAGGCTAAACACACGCGAAGGACGCACCCCTCCACTACGTGTGTGACTGTATATGTGTGCATGTGTTTGTGTATTAAGGTCAATTTTTTTTTTCTCACCGCTTGTTAACTGGTGCTATCATTAATTGATTTAGCTGGGAGAGCCATTAAAACAATAGTATGCACACACAGGTAAACAGTTTGACCTCTATAGAAATCAAGTTGAGGTTACAGATATACGAGGTGTAAGAGTTCCAACAATGCCATGTTTGTCTTACTCTAAGAATAAGAAGGGAATGCCATGTTTGCTTAACAATGTCACAAACACAAGGGGATTCCCCAGAAACCAGATGCATTGTGTCTCCATGGTAATCCATAGTAACCCAGTCAGACAGACATTTCTGTAAATTTAAATCTTTGATTCTTTTGTTTCCATTCCAATCAATGATGTTGTTAGTCATATCAAAGAAATTTAAGTTCTAGGCATAACTTATTCCAACTTCTAATCAACTCAGAACTGATGTTGTGTGACTTGATAATGATTTGGAATAGACACTTCTGATTTTATATATATAAAGAGGAAGAAAACCTCATTCTCTGTGTTTTCTAAAGGTAAGAGTGTGTCTGAGTGCATCTCATTGTGGTGTTTGTGTGACATGGAAAAATTTCATTGAATATCACCTATTCATCAAAGATATTATCATAATGGCTATGCCATTGTATTTCGGTCTTTGTTTCCTCAATGACCTTCACAACCTGCAATATATTTCTGACTCTCCCATTATCCTTTGGATTGCCGCACGTGGACAAATGTGTGTGTGTATGTGTGTGTGAGCATGCGGGCGTGTGTGTGTGTTGCTGCATGTGTGGGTGTGTGTGCGTGTGCATGTGCGTGTGCTTTTCCAACGTTCTCTGTTAATCTCCTCCAGTGTCATTTGCTGTCCACGTCTTCACTCAACAAATCACACTCAAACTGACCTCCAACCGAAAACTATGTGACATTCAGAATTTAATACTATGCACAATTCTTCACTGCCATTTCCCTCAGTTTACTGCCCATATATGAGCCAGTGAAGGAATAAATGGATGAGTGAATGAGTGAAAAACAAATAAATGAACGATACTCTTCAATATCTACACTTGTGGTAATCCGTCATGGGATTATGAGACATGGATTAGAACATGTAAAAACCAGTTTGGCTCAAAAGTCCTTAGCCACTAAGATGGCTTTAGAAGAAAAATCTAGTGAGAATTTCGACTTTTGGTACATTCACTGTTGGTCTTATTGTAAAACCTAATGGGAATTTTTATTTTCTGAAATGGATTCAAGTAACTGATAACTGTTTGCCATGTCACCAACCATTTGTACTAAACTACAATATTAGTTTACTTTTAAATTTTCCACCAGTAATAAACTACACTGATACAAGTCTTTTTTTGTATTTTCTTTAGTGTCCTCAAGTTGGAATGTGTTTAGACATTTAGGCAATGTATTTAGACTTTTAACATATTTGACATGAATTTCCTGAGCTGACGTTAACGACATGTAATGGTTAGAAGCACATTATCCATCAGTATCAGTAGGTATTATCAATACTTAAACATATTCAAGCTTCGATTTGTTCTTGTTGAGGGGGCCGTCTTCTTTTTCGCGAGATTCTCTAGATAAACAAGTGCCGAGGAAGTCGCCTTTCATTCCATGTTTTAGGGTAGAACAGAATTTAAATTCTGCTTTGACGATCTTTCCTGAATTTAGCATTCATCGACACAAAGAATAACGAAAAATAAGAAGTCTAAATGAGGTAGAGCTAAAGTCTCTTTGTCTTGCGCATACCTTTGGTGGTACTGTTTCCAGCACCAGCACTATGTAGGTCATAATTGTTTTGCAAAAACTGTGAAGGTGCTAATATTATTTTGTCTTTCCCAGCAAGACACTTATGGTGTTCATACCTTGTCAATATAACTGTGTAGGTAAAAATTGCGTTTGCACAGTACAACGTGCGTAATTGCCCGTTCATCTTTGTGCATACAGTTGTAGTACAGTGCAATAATACAGCGGCGCTTAGATTACACTGTATTGGTAATTACACAGACCAAGGAGACACCTCCTATAAATTCAGCCGTGAATTTCCTTTAGTGTCTTTATTTTAAGAGATATCAGTTATCTGAATTACGTTTAGTTTATTCCCTAAATAAACTGCAGCCGAACCAATCCCTAATTATTGCCCATGTGGTCTGAGCACTCCCTCTACAGCCTTTCTTCCTCTTGACCTGGACCTTTAATAACTTTTTGACTTCAGTGCAAATCCTGCTTGATGCCTGCTGGCAGATGCTGAAAAGCTGTTGTTCATCAGATGAAGGGATTGTTTTAGGCATTTTTCTTTCCGCACTCCTGTTGCCCAAGGCTTGCTCTGGTCACTGCAAAGCATATCAAATTACATGGCATGGTGAACTGCAACCCCCCCGTTCCTATATGCTTATATATCTCTCAGTGTTTCTCTCTACCGCTCTCTTTGTTCAATCACGTATAATCCTTAAACACAATATCATTCCATATCTTTAAAGCTTATTTACATGCATCTGAGAGCGCTGAGTTACGTCGCGCTAATCTGGATCAGCAGCGTCTTTGTGAGGGTGCCGTTATCAGAAAACCATGACTAAAAGCAATGTCATATCTGTTCAAGGGACAGCTTGTGATGGGCCCGGTTTGTCGCCATGGCAACTGTCTGGATAAGTTAGCCTCATGAAGCCTTGCGCTTATTTTGGGATGTCTGCCCTCAGCTCACACTGAGGAAAACTGTGCATAAACCAGTGCTTCCTGCTGAGGAGAGATATGTTTTATATGATGCTTTAAGTGGCAGAGAGGATGTGATTGCACTTAAAACTAGGGTTCAGGATTTTGCTTTTACAAAGGTGAAAATGTGATTCGGTACCAGAAGAGGTGTCACTATGGGTCTTTGGGTCTGATCTAGCCCATATATCTCTGTTGTAATCCATGTTCTGATGGAGTTTTTTTCTGGTGTGAGTACTAACATTAGCGATTCCTGGTGTCATTGCATTTAAAATGAAGCAGGTGAATTATATGAGCATAAGCTTACATTTTAGTGTTTGTGGAATGTCGTCTTACTATAAAATCGGGATGTTTCTAAGAGTTTCTTTTTGTGTGTGCGTGTGTGTGTGTGTGTGTGTGTGTTTGTGTGTGACCTGTACTCTGATGTTGTTTGTCCTTTCCCAGAAGAACGATGAAGAGGCGGTGATAGACAGAGGTGGAACTCGTTCAATGCTCAACACCAACTTTGAAAAGGAAGAGTTGGAAGGTCTGAGATTCCTTGCATTTCATTTTCACCCATATCACATAATGTTCTCTGAACATTGCACTCCGCTCATTATCTTACACAGCAGGCATTAATGCTAACACTGAGAAAATGTCCTAGCATAAACGTCATTTCACCTTGGTCTCTCTGACGGAATGACAGAGAGTGAATGAGTGAAAGAGACCACAGAAAGAGAGAGAAGGACAGACTGAGGGCGGATGAGAGAAGGTGTGGGAAGAAGGGAGAGAGAGAGACAGAGAGACAGAGAGACCGAGCATGTCCTAATATACCCTCACATATACTTCTTTTTTCATGTTTTCTGTTTTGTTTTTTGGGCAGCTTAATAAGACCAAGTCACTCATGTGAGAAGATAAGTCTGGTATCCATGTAAATGTGTGGCCCTCTACAGATGCACGCACACACACACACAAACACGCACACACACACACACACACACACACACAAACATGCACACACATACTCTCTTTAAATGTAGTCTTACTGTAGGGTTAGGGACTGGACTCTTCAACGCTTGAAGAACCTTTTCGGCGTATGCGCCTGAGGTCGGAGTCAGAACCAGTCACTGATATCACTCTCCACAGAACCTCACTGCCAAACGTGAAAGAGGACAAGCCTTTTTAGGTCAAGTTTGATAAGGTTTCAGGTTCACTTTATCCTCTATTCCTGTCTCAGCCAAAAAGGAATTTTTCCTTGGCTCCGCTGCCTCAGGCTCACTCACTGGAGGTCTCAAAGCCAACATTCTGTGAAGCTGCTTTGTTACAATGCCTTTTTTAAAAAAAAAAAGAAAAAAAAAAAAGCATAATGCAAGTAAAATGAACTGACTGACTCTATAAGTTTAACACAGTAAAGTATTGCAAGATCATCATTTTATCCTCTACCACTATAGTCAGAACCTCCGTATCTACAGCTTACATTTCACCCCAAGTACAGTGATGTGTGGCATACATTTTTCCAAAATAATGCATTTTTTAATGTTACATTTGCCATAGCCAACCCGTATAGTCGCACGAAAATAGTGTGATTATATACGCTGGTATTAATCTCAACTGGTAAAACCACCTTGTCAACTGGTAAAACCATTGTTTGCATCAATGACGCATCTCTGTTTGTCCTTGCCAGGCCACCGTACCCTCTATATTGGGGTCCATGTTCCACTGGGGAGAAGGTCACACAGACGTCACCGACACCATGGCCACCGGCACAGGAAGAGGTCCCGAGAGAGAGACTCAGGGACGGAGGACGGGAGAGAATCTCCCTCCTACAGTGAGATCACACAAACATGATTTAGACATTCATTATTCATTATACTCATTATAATCATTACATCCATTATACTCATTAAACTAAATCATTGCATTCATTATGTGTGTTTGTGTGCACATGTGCGCTCATGTGTGTGTGTTTGTGTTTGTGTTTGTGTGTGTGTGTGTGTGTGTGTGTGAGAGAGAGAGAGAGACAGAGACAGAGAGAGAGAGAGAGAGAGAGAGAGAGAGAAAGAAAGTGACAGAGACAAACAGACAGAGAGTGTGTGGGTGGGTGTGTGTATGTGTGTGTATGTGAGAGAGAGAGACAGTGTGTGCGTGTGAGAGAGCAAGAGAGAAAGAGAGAGAAAGAAAGTGACAGAGAGAGATAGACAGGCAGAGAGAGAGAGAGTGTGTGTGTGTGTGTGAGAGAGAGAGAGAGAGAGAGAGAGAAAGAAAGTGACAGAGAGAGACAGACAGAGAGAAAGAGAGAGAGTGTGTGTGTGTGTATGAGAGAGAGAGAGAGAGAGAGAAAGAGAGAGTGTGTGTGAGAGAGAGCGAGAGAGAGAGAGAGAGAGTGAAAGAAAGTGACACAGAGAGATAGACAGAGAGAGAGAGTGTGTGTTTGTGTGTGTGTGTGTTTGTGTGTGTGAGAGACAGAGAGAGAGACAGAGAGAGGCAAACAAAAATAGATGCTTTTCATTAGAATATTAAAGCTACAGCATCCTGTGTCCATTTTTTATACTCTCATCTGTTTCCGCTCTTTCATCTCCCTTTGACGCTATTGCTCTCTCACACTCCCTCTGTTTCTCTCTCTCTCTCTCTCTCTCTGTCTTTCATCTGTCTCTCTTTTTTTTCCATCTCTCCCCTCCCCCCTGTCTCAGCTGACACTCCGTCTCAGAGGGTGCAGTTTTTGTTAGGTATGGAGGATGAGGATGAGGAGCACATTCCTCACGCGCTCTTCACTGAGCTGGATGAGATCTGTCTGAAGGAGGGACAGGACGCAGAGTGGAAAGAAACCGCCAGGTACAGCTCAGGCTCGAAACAGCTGTACACAGCGTAGACCCACACTCACGAATGAACATCTTAAATGTGTCGAGACCAAACAATAAAGGGTTCTGTTGCGTCAATGTGGGCGTGGCTAGTTGCGTGTCATATGTTTGTTCTGGCTCTGTGAGGAACTGGCATACATGAGCAGTGAGCAAAATAACCATTCAGATTTGAAGTGTACTACATAATGAACATCTGAATTGTATGTATTGCATCAGTGGACTTTTGACCCGACATATGCACACACACACACACAACCAGATAAATTCTCACAGTCGCAGTCTTTCACCCTCTTTGTGATCTCTGATTGTAAAATCGTAAATTTATTTAAAATCTGCCCTCTCTCTTTTTCTCTGCCCCGTGTGCCTCGCCCCTCTCTGTCTCTCCCTGTCTGTGTCTGTAGATGGTTGAAATTTGAGGAGGATGTAGAGGATGGAGGAGAGAGGTGGAGTAAACCCTACGTAGCCACGCTGTCCCTGCATAGCCTGTTTGAGCTGCGAAGTTGCATCCTGAATGGCATTGTGATGCTGGACATGCGTGCTAACTCTTTAGAGGAGATAGCAGGTACCACACTGGTCTTTACTGCTCATTCAAAGCCACTGTCCAGATTGTATAGTTATTGTACGATTTTTGTGGAATTATCTGTTGGCATCATTTATGGATTTAGTGTGGCTTTACAGTCATTCCTTCTGTCCTTTATCTGTGTGTTTTCTGTAGACATGGTCCTGGACCAGCATGAGACGTCAGGTACTCTCGGAGAGGACGTACGTAGAAAGATCAGGAACGCCCTCCTCAAACAGCATCACCATCAGAACCAGAAGAAACTGGCCAACCGCATCCCCATCGTCAGGTCATTCGCCGACATTGGCAAGAAGCAGTCTGAGCCACACTCAATGGATAAGAATGGTAACAGTCACAACGTTGTCAGACATACACACACACGTGCGCGCGCACACACACACACACAGACACACACGTTCAAATGTGGGAGTGTGTTTCTTTTTCTTTTTTTTTTTACCAGCGTGTTAAAAGCACCTGCTGGTTAATAATTTATAGTTTTTTGTTATGGTCATAGCAATGATTTGGATGACTGTGTGTTGAATGTGTATCACCGATTGCTCTGAGTGTTACATTGCATTCACGTTTGTGTCCGTGTGTGACCCTGTTTTTTTAGTGTTTTGTCTGTGTCTTTTCTCCCCTCTTGTATGTGTATGGATGTCTAGCCACACCTCCTCCACCCCCTTGTCCCACCCCTAAGTCCTCTGTGTGGTCTGCCGTCAAAGCGGGCTGCTGGACAGACAGACGCATGTTCTCCTGCAGTCTCTGGTCTCCCCTTTGTCCTAAGCATTTCTCTACCTCTCCTGCCGCCCCTCCTCTGTCCACACCTCTCGTACCCCCGGATGCACCCCTCCGACCCTACAAACCCCTCATATCTGTGAGCAAACGCCTCAGCGCCCCCTACAGCATGGGACTTACCCAGCAGGGTTACCACCCAGTCCCTCTCATGGACCCAGATGAAGACTGCTCAGGCAACTCGATGGAAATCTAACCAACCGACTAACCTCAGACCATAACCCAGTGCTTAAAGCAGAATGGAACTGTCCAAGACCACATGTAGTATTTGTGGTGTTTAATGCCATACAGGCTACACCGCCAACCGCACAAAATTTATAACTGATGATGTGTTTTCAAGGTCGTGTGAAGTGGCAGGGTTCTCTTCAGTGTCACACTGCCTGAAGTGTGACAGATAATATGTCACTTAATCCTGACAGTGAACTGGGCCTTTTAATATAATCCCAAACTTTGAATTTGCCCATTCTAATCTGACTGTTACGTGTTTAAATATGAATGCTGTCTCCCGGTTGGACATGTCTGCTTGGAGCTGAAATCATTTCTGTGAAGTCAGTGACTGTAGCGTAACTGTATTCCTCTGTTAGAGAACATTAGAAATATAAAACGGTTACACTAATACATTATTTATTACTCTTCATAACCATTCATAACTTACCATCTTACAGCAGTGGAGCATCCATAGACTTTGAATAACCCTTGCTTTCTCTGTGACAGTGGTCATATGTATGTATTAATATGTGGTAAAATGTATGTGTTCGTATTTGATACTGGAGTTTTTCATTCCTCTGTTTGTTTTGTAAGCTCCTATTTACTTTGAGTCCGCCTGTCAAGAACTTGCTGACACAACTGATTAACTCAGGCTAGCATTTAAGCTTGGGGAGAGACATATTGTAGCATGTATAGTAAGTGGTACAGTGACCCATTCTTCTCTCTGCTGTTCCCAGGTCAGATGGTGTCTCCTCAGTCCCAGCCCTCTAGTGCGGAGGGCAAGGGAGACGGCAGTCGAGAGAACAGTGCAGTGGACTTCAGTAAAGTAAGGCTTCTTACGGCATCAACGTAAAAGCACAGAGTGGAGAAATACTTTATTATCCACTAATATTTGCTGTTTGGAGAAGTTATGATGTCACTCTGCTCAGTAAACTGGGTCTGTGATGTGACCTCCAGGACTAAACATGGTGTCATATCAATGTCTAGTTTTATTTTTATTTTAAATAGGTATTATAATTCAGATTTTCTCAGAATCCTTAATGCGTTTATTACATATACGTACATTACTTAGCTCACGAGCATGCTGTATAAAACAGGGCAGAGCCAAAAGTCAGAGTCAAAATGCATAAATGACCAGAACCCGATTCAGTTTCGGTTCAGAAAATTTGGCACGTTTGCTTTAAAACTTCCACCTTGCGCAGTGCCATTTTAATTTGGTTTTATGAACAGGGTTGAGAAGGAATTTCAACCAGCCCTGCTGAGTGACCTTAAGAGAGAGGTATAACACAGTTTTGAAGACAAGGCATTCCATTGTGTGCCTGTAGATAGACCTGCACTTCATGAAGAAGATCCCACCTGGTGCTGAGGCATCGAATATCCTGGTGGGTGAGCTGGAGTTTCTAGAAAAACCCGTGGTGGCTTTTGTGCGCCTGTCACCCGCTGTTCTGCTCAATGGCCTGGCTGAGGTGCCTATTACCACCAGGTGAGACATTCCAACACTGATTGCTCAGAAATCTCAATCCTCAAACTATTTGTTTGTTGTTTTCCCACTTTTTATCTGAAAGTGTTTGTGTTTCAGTCTAAGCAACTTTGCATTCTTGTTGTGGTGTGACAAAAGCAGTTTTTATTTTCTTTCATAAACCAATTGTTGTTCAGGAAATAGGGTTTTTTTTTTGTTGTTTTTTTGTTTTTTGTTTTTTTACGTGAGCCACACAAATCCCTCACAAATCAAACCAGGTCAGTAGAGTGAATAGTAAAGTCTGTGAGTAAACCCCTCAAATGGGCAAATCGTATTCACCGCAGAGTAGTGTTTCTTACCAACTCGGGCCTGTCAGGTAATCTAATCCTACTGCCCCTAATCCAAGCTTGCATTCGGTTCACTCTAATTCAATTCAGACAGCTTTATTATCCATCAAATTTTCATGGGATGCTGCATTTTACTTTGAGAACTTAACGAGGGTATCAGAATTAAAATCCAAAATGAAGACACACCGGAAACTTAACATTCAGAAATGTAACATGTTTTCAACACGTAGTACTCTCCTCTGTTGAAGGTTTCTGTTTATTCTGCTGGGGCCAGTGGGAAAGGGCCCACAGTACCACGAGATTGGCCGATCTATCGCAACCTTAATGACAGATGAGGTCAGTTAATATGAGATTTCATCCAATGTATTTTTCTTACAGGCTCTGAATTCTTCAGTAGTTTATCTTTCGCAGCCTGCTTCGTTTTTTTCTTTGTAATTGTCTCTGACCTGTAGTAGCTAACTGGTCAGTTCATGTCAATGTCAAATATACAAACAAATATTCCACAAACATACAAATTCCAGTGCCATAGCTCTTGTAAATGTACTTAATCTATCTATCTATCTGTCTGTCTATCTATCTGTTTGGCTGTTTTCTCTGTTGTCTCCTTTTTTTTCTGCTTTGCTGTCCCTGTGTACCATTACCATCTGCTTTTCTGTTAATCTTCTCCCTCGTAGGTTTTCCATGACGTGGCATATAAAGCAAAGGACCGCAATGACCTGGTGGCTGGTATCGATGAGTTCCTGGACCAGGTAACAGTTTTGCCTCCTGGAGAGTGGGATCCAACCATCAGGATAGAACCGCCAAAAAATGTACCCTCTCAGGTGAGCACAGGCCAACCCGTACCTGTGATATTGCTTCCCTACCCATAGAACTGTATGGATGTGAATGGGACATGAGACTGTTTGAAGGACTGTTATGACTAATGACAATGTGACTGTGCTGAAATGAGCCGCAGTGTTGATTGGGTAATGCATGGCCACTGTCCCATCCGCAGGAAAAGAGGAAAAATCCTCCTTTACCGAATGGAGTGACTGATATGGGAGAGGCAGAAGAACACGGTGGTCATGGAGGCCCAGAATTACAGCGCACTGGGAGGTGTGTGTGTGTGTGTGTGTGTGTGTGTGTGTGTGTGTGTGTGTGTACATGTATGCCAGAAAGCGGTTCTGAATTTGCATGTGTATCTGTGGGGAGGGAGGGGTTGTCCTTCAGTCATGTTTGTATAGACGATGGGCTGTTCAGACTCTCAATCTTTCTAGTCTTTTTTTTTCTACTTCTTTTGTTCTTTCATTCCTTGCTTAGCCTTAAATTTAGTTTTTTTTTCTCTAAATGGACAGACGGGGCCTGGGGGTCTCTCTCCAGAACCCATCCTCCTTGTTGTCCTGTTCCAAGTTCACACACTAAATCACTGTTTCTTCTGTGTTAATATTCATCAGAGCATGGCCTGCCCCCAAAGACACACCCCCAGCACTCCCCTAACATTCAGATGTTCTGCTTGCCTGGAGAGACGCTTAATCAGCTTGATCATTATAATAATTATTATAATATGTATTAATAATCATACACTGATGAGATGGGATAGAAATTATATACAATCATTGTGCTGCAAGTCTAAATGACAAAGCTTTCAGATTTTCTGTACCTTCTGTTTGCTGTACCAAACTTAAGACGTATTTGTGTCTGTTTTACTGGTTACCGGACTCTGAATCTGCGTTTTTGCGTTCTGATTTCCAGGTTTTTTGGTGGCTTTGTTCTGGATGTGAAACGCAAGGCTCCTCATTACTTGTCAGACTACACAGATGCAATCAGTCTTCAGTGTTTGGCCTCTTTCCTCTTCCTCTACTGCGCCTGCATGTCCCCTGTCATCACCTTTGGAGGGCTACTGGGGGAAGCCACCGAGGGACGCATAGTAAGAGCACGCACACACACACACACACACACACACACACACACACACACACACTGGGTGGGGGGGGGTGGGGGGGTGGGGGGTTCTTGTATTTTTTTAAGATGAAATAAAAATATTGAGAAACTAGGGAAGTTATATGTAGTTATGTTTTGATTTGTATTTTAATTTCTTTTTTTTTTCACATGAACTTTGTTGGGTGTCTGCAATGTTTTTCTTATCCCTTTCTCTCCGCTCATATCTCTTTCTTTCTTTCTTTCTTTCTTTCTTTCTTTCTTTCTTTCTCTCTCTCTCTCTCTCGCTCTCTCTCTCTCTCTCTCTCTCTCTCTCTCTCTCTGTTGTCTGTCTGTCTCATGCAGAGTGCCATAGAATCTCTGTTCGGAGCCTCTATGACTGGTATAGCCTACTCTCTCTTTGCTGGCCAGCCTCTCACCATACTGGGCAGCACTGGGCCTGTTCTGGTGTTTGAGAAGATTCTCTTTAAATTCTGCAAGTGAGTCTTTCCTTCATTCATGTACATACAGCTTTCTTAGATAGAATATCTTTGTTGAGATATGCACATGGGATATTGTGGTAATGTGTTTTTGGCCTTTTTCACATTTGTAATTACTGTAAGCTTGTATGAGTGTGTTTCTCACAGATACTACTCTCTTGCGTTTTTGTGTTGCGTGTGTGTGTGTGTGTGTGTGTGTGTGTGTGTGTGATTTTGTTTTTTTATGTACAGAGATTACGGCCTGTCCTACCTCTCCTTACGCACCTGCATCGGCCTTTGGACAGCCTTCTTCTGTCTCATTCTGGTAGCCACAGATGCAAGCTCGCTGGTGTGTTACATCACACGCTTCACAGAGGAAGCCTTTGCTTCCCTCATCTGCATCATCTTCATTTATGAGGCACTGGAAAAACTTGTCCACTTGGGGGAGTCCTACCCTTTCAACATGCACAATGACCTCAACAAACTCACCCAGTACTCGTGAGTAGAGACCAGTCTGTGGTGTGGACCTGACAGCTCCCCCACTCAGTACTGCTCATCACTTAACATTCTGTCATCCTTATCATACGTGTCATCAGCGTTATTGTGACTTTAACTCTTCAGCTGTCAACACAGTGTATTGTTCTATGATTTATGCATTTATGCATGTGTTCTACGATTTGCTTTGTTTTTTGTTAAATGGAGTTAAAGATACAGGGACTTTGTCTAACTGAAGGCGTGTGTGTGTATGTGTGTGTGTGTGTGTGTGTGTGTCTGTCTGTCTAGTTGTGCTTGTACGGAGCCAAAAGAACCGAGCAATGCCACGCTACGTTACTGGCAGGAAAAGAACATCACCAGCTCGGAGGTGGACTGGTTAAGCCTGAATGTGAAGGTAAGGGGAAGACATACAGTCTGTGTTTCTCTTGTGTGTGTTTCTCTTGTGTGTGTTTGTTTGTTTCTGTGGGAGTCGGCTCTGGAACTGGAGCTTCAAGTCCGGTTTTAATTTCAGTCATGTTATGGCCTTGAAAGTAAGTGGAGCAAGACAGTGATATCGTTTGTTGTATCCTGAGAGGGGAAATTCTTTTAAATCCCCTCACCTCCTACATGGAGATTAAGGACACAAAGGCTGGTTTTTATAGGATTTAACTGTCACAGAATTTCAAAAAGGAGAAAATAGAGTGTGTCTGTGTGTCTGGTAATGCATGCATACATGTGAGTGGTCTGAATTATGTGTGCATGTGTGTGAGATGACTAATACTCTGTGTGATTATGCGTGTCTGCATGTGACGCTGGTGTCGGCTGTTGTGTGTTTGCCTGCGTGCATGTGTGTGTGTGTGTGTGTGTGTGCGCGCGCCGCTGACTGGCACAGTAGGACAGTACGTCAAATGCTCATCATCCAGGCTCAGATGAGGATTCCCGCTGGCCGTTCTCAGTGCTTAAAAAGGCAAATCTTCCCACGTTTTATGCCATCCTGTTTTCCTGCTGGCTCCCTCCACACCTGAGATTTTTACTGCTGCAGACAGCTGCACCGCGAGAACACGTCCAACTAAGGAAATTACCAGAAAACAGTCTTACTTCAGTTCTAAGTTAACTAAAGAGGCCAAAGATTTACTGAGACCTTCACCGAAAACTTTTATTAAGAACTTTTAATAAAAAATAGAATTAAAAAATAAATTAAATTAAAAATGAACATTTAATTAAGGCCTTGTCAAATCTATAACTTTTAAGGTATGTTCCCGCAATTTAGAAAAATATTGAATATGTTGGTGCAGAAATGCATTATAGTTTGGAGTACATATAGAGCGTAATGTATACAGGTTATATGTTATGTACTGTGTTTTACAAGTGTCTGATGTACAGACGTCTGATGCACAGAAGTGTGCAGTTCTGTGGTATTATTATAAAGACGTTATGTACTTTGTATGTGGATTGTGTGTTGTAGAAATGCCATGAGAAGAGAAATCCAGGCATATCTGTATTATAGGTGTAATATGAAAGTGTGAGGTGTAATGTGAAAATGGGTCGTGTATTGTAGTTGTAGTATGAGGTGTAATATGAAAGTGTGAGGTGTAATATGAAAATGGGTCGTGTATTGTAGTTGTAGTATGAGGTGTAATATGAAAGTGTGAGGTGTAATATGAAAATGGGTCGTGTATTGTAGTTGTAGTATGAGGTGTAATATGAAAGTGTAAGGTGTAATATGAAAATGGGTTGTGTATTGTAGGAATGCATTGAGAATAAGGGGGAGTTCGTGGGCAGTGCTTGTGGTCATCATGGACCCTACGTTCCCGATGTTCTCTTTTGGTCCGTCATCCTGTTCTTTTCCACCGTCGCCATGTCCTCCTTCCTTAAAGAGTTCAAGACAAGCCGCTACTTTCCTACCAAGGCAAGTGTGTGCGTGTGTGTGTGTGTGTGAAAATATACGTGTGTGTATCTGTATATATATATATATATATATCTTTTCTTTAATTTCGGCTGCCTGTTTACTCCTCAGGTGAGGGCAATCATCAGTGACTTTGCGGTCTTCATCACCATCCTCACTATGGTCATTGTAGATTACGCTCTGGGAGTGCCTTCCTCCAAACTACAGGTTCCCAACGAGTTTAAAGTGAGTTTACCTGAGTGTAATGCCCACTGATCTTCCCAGCTCATGGTTTAAGTAGTTGTATTCGTCCTGTTCTAAGGCTGTTATTCATTCAATTATGTCTTAAAAGAACCTTTAGACCTGTTGAAGTTTCGATGTAACCAATCATATTATGAAGTTTTTTGGAATTGTGTGTCCCACACTCACGTTTGACGTACTTGATCCAGAACTGAGCTCATGTCCTAACTTTGCCTCTTTGTAGCCAACCAGAGACGACCGTGGATGGGTGATTAGTCCACTGGGCCCAAACCCATGGTGGACCGTTCTTGTGACCTCCATCCCTGCACTTCTCTGTACCATCCTCATCTTCATGGATCAGCAGATCACTGCAGTCATCATCAACAGAAAGGAACACAAGCTAAAGGTACTGATACATTCTGTTTGTCCCTCACAGGCCTCATTCACATTCATTACAGATAAATGTTTGAATCATCCCCTGCTTTTTTGAATGAAGCCTTTTACCTTGATTTGTTCTGACTATAACTACTGCATTACTTCTCTCACAACAGTATTTTGATTCTTAGATTCTTGCTTGTACTATATATCATGTGATGCGATGGTCTGTGTCTTTGTGTGTGTGTGTGTGTGTGTGTGTGTGTGTGTGTGCATCTCCCTGCAGAAAGGCTGTGGGTACCACTTGGACCTGTTTGTGGTTGGAGTGATGTTGGGAGTGTGTTCAGTGATGGGGTTGCCATGGTTTGTGGCAGCCACAGTTCTGTCCATCTCCCACGTGAACAGTCTGAAGCTGGAGTCTGAATGTTCAGCCCCAGGCGAGCAGCCAAAGTTTCTGGGAATCAGAGAGCAGCGTTTCACTGGTCTTATGATCTTTCTCCTCATGGGCTGCTCTGTCTTCATGACTTCTGTGCTAAAGGTTCGTTTGGCTTCCAATCCCATTACTCCCCATAAACAATCATGTCTGTGCAGAGAAACAAAATTGTGAATCCCAAATGTAATTCTATAAATTATAATTTTCTTATAAAGACACCCTTATCTCACTTGAATTTTTATTTGCATCATTAATCTAATGAAGAGTATTGAGTAATCTCTCATTTTTTGACACAATTGGACATATTTGTTTGTGTCCTAAAACTTAATAAAACACTTGTCAGAATCAGAATCAGATTTGTTGACCAAATGTGTTAACCTACGTAAGGAATTTGGTTCCGGCAGTTGGTGTCTCTCTAGCAATGCAGACAATATACAGACAATGTACACGTTATTCACAGACAATACACAATAAACGCACAATATACAGATTATATACAAGACAAACAATATGCATGTGTGTGTGCGTGCGTGTGTGTGTGAGGTAGTACATGCAACATTAATGTGCATCACATATGGCAATGAAATTGTATGAGTATTTGTACAATACGGTACGTGTAGATGTGAACAGGGGTATAATAACTGTCTGAAGAGACAGGAGAAGCTATGGCTTGTTATATGGGAAGAGGTAAACAGTCAAATACACAGTGTTCTACCTCCCTGTAAGAAGATACTAAAGACACATGGATTCTTTTATTGCTCTGAAGGATTAGTCCAGGGATAAAAACGCAGAGGGGGAGAAGGCTTCATGAATATGTAGAATAGCTAAGCTTTGGCAGAGAGCCCTGTTTCATGTCTGTTCTCTCTTCGACTTCTGCCTGCACTATGTAGACTGGTAGTCAGATTACATGTGTTTTATCTGATCAAGAGCTTGCAGTGATTGTTTAAAATGTGCTCTATTTTTAGTTTATTCCAATGCCTGTTCTGTATGGAGTCTTCCTGTATATGGGAGCCTCGTCACTCCGGGGAATACAGGTGCTTCAGTTACATCCACATTTTTTTTCACACAATCCTTTGTTATATTAAACAGCACAAACCATATCACCCTATGGACTATGAGTATTTTGACATGGTTTATAGACGTCCGAAATGTCTCTGTGCTTCACATTGAAGTACCAAGGATAGACTTCAAGTTTGTTCATTGTGTTTTGTAAAGGAAAAACAATGTGTAATGTCAGATTTTTAATTTCAAACTGGTAAACCAAAAAAACTGGATCGTCCTCCACGTTCTAGATGAGTAAAGTGGTATGTGTTGGTGGTCTGTTTGCAGTTCTTTGATCGGCTGAGGTTGTTTTTCATGCCCGCAAAACATCAGCCAGACTTCATTTACCTGCGGCATGTCCCTCTGAGAAAGGTTCACCTGTTTACCATCATCCAGCTCAGCTGTTTGGTCCTACTGTGGATCATCAAAACCTCCAGAGCAGCTATCGTCTTCCCCATGATGGTAAAGCCTGTCTCTGTGTCTGCTCCGGCACGCGCGTGTGTGTCTTTCTCTGTCTCTGTCTTGTGGCGTGCAGTTTCGAGAGTCACCGAGGAAGGTTCTACTGTCTATATGAACGTTACATCATGTGTCTACATGTCTGGGCCGTTTTGACGACCATCAGTCTACATCCACCGTCTCAGCTCTCAGATGCTTTTGTAGTTCAAAATGAATTGAATTAGTAACTGTCACTTGATTCCAAAGTCAGGCTGGCAGGCTCCATTCTCTGTTAATACCGCTGCAAGCTTTGTTTGGATGCGCTGTGAAGTGATGTTTTGTGTGCTGCACTCTGCGTCAGGTCTTGGCTCTCGTGTTTATTCGTAAGCTGTTGGACTTCATCTTCTCTAAGAGAGAGCTCAGCTGGCTGGACGACCTGATGCCCGAGAGCAAAAAGAAGAAACTGGAGGACGCGAAACAAAAGGTGCTGTCTCGTCTTTCTCCCCCTCAGCTGTCGACTGCTTCTGCACAATCCTAGCCGCTTTAAACTAATTTTAGAAAAGAACACGTTTCTCTGTGTTCCCGTGGTTCAGACATTTGTGGGTTCTAATAGGAAACTGATGTTCTCTCTCAGGAGGATCAGAACACTGTCTTAGAGGACGAAGTCATTGTGCAAGTCCCACTGGAGGGACATTACAAGTATGTGATCGGACTGCTTTTGATTACAGGAGGGTTACATATGTTGTCACAAGTCTCATTTAGGTCACAGACTATGCCGACAATCTGACCTGCATGACATCATAAGTTACAGACACTTATAACGTGCTGTTGAATGCTGTAGACATTCGCTTTTTGAGATACAGTGTGTTAGTGTAAGATGAGTGATGTTTATTGTTTTCTGTTTTGTTGTCAGGGATGACCCATCTACTGTAAACATTTCGGACGAGATGACTAAAGCCTCTTTCGGAAATGTGTGGAAAAGTCTCAACACAGAAAACGCCAAAAAAGATCAAAGCTCAAAAAGGTTGGAATTCATAACGTGATGAAACGTTTAAAGTATTTATACACTCTTTAATGGAAGGCAGTCTCTGCTCAGTGTTTAGTAACTCTGTTAAGGCTCAGTAAAGCAATATCATATGGGAAACTTTGAACATGTATTTATGCATCAGGCAAGATCAGTACTATATCCTACTGCTTTACATTCATATTTTATGAATACAAAATGTGAAAGGTTATTCAAGGTCTTCCCTGAACAGGCTACCTGGGTTCACCGCAGATTAGGCTGTGGAGTAAAAGGAAAGAAGCTTAGTCTCATGACTCCTTCAGTAGATTTTTAGTCCTTTATTTAACCACAATGGGACTATTGAGCGCGCTTGATGTTTTTTTAAGGGTGCCATTCTGAGGGGTAGGGACTCGAACTCGTAATCCTCTAGTATTTGGTACAGGTCCACTGCGTAGCATTTTCTGCCCCTTGAACTTCAACACCTGAACCACATTCTGTGCATAGTGTGAAACGACAGACAAGACTTGCCCTGTGAATATTCTAAGTGTGATGGTTTATAAATAAACGAATTCCCCTAAAGTCCCTGCGTTTCAAACCGTATTCCTGTAATTTCCTCTGTAGTGTGATAATCAGAAAAACTCTGCTCAGTCTCAGTGGAGATCTTCTGACTATTGCTCCTTTCTTAACTGAACTTGTCATTCTGTATCACCCATAAGCTCCCAATCCTAATCACTCAGATGCAGGTTTTTCAGAGGTAAGACCCCCAACCACAGCCGCCGGCATGTCATGGTGGTCCATTTTCTTTTTTAGTTTGGCACTGACCAGTAATGCAGTTCGTCATGCCTGATATAGAGCCCATTTTAAAGGAAAGAAAGAAAGAAAGAAAGAAAGAAAGAAAGAAAGAAAGAAAGAAAGAAAGGGTTGGTTTGGAGACAGTTAAAAAATATCTTGGCGCACGTTTTGAACTGTTAGTTAGACTTAAAACACCTGCGTGTTTGCCAGGCAAAGACGGTGTGATATTAAAGAAACTGGCTTTATATTGAGCTGATGAGGACTGCATTAAAATTCTCCCGGCCATGACGCTGCTGCTGTCACACCTGTTTGACTGTGGGCTGTGGGCTGTATGTGGGTGTTCTGGTTTTGGTCAGCGCAAAGCATGATGGGAGGGTCAGGTGCATGAGTTTGTGGGACTGAGATGCATGACACAGTTCAGTGAACAAGCATGAGTCATTTTGCAAGGTTTAGTCATAAGGTCATGGATACTGGTATTATTGAGCATGCTGGCATGATGCTTTTGCTTCTAATTACAGTTCCTATAAGCCTTCACATGCTGATACTCCATCAACTAGCAAGAGCTGGTTTGAGGAGTAATGTAGCCCAGTAACAGTGAGAGAAAGAGATGATCTCTTATGTAAACCTTTAAAAGGGGCATGAGAATGAACTCTTGCCAAGTGTTGAGCTAGTCATACAGTGTCATAGGATGAAATGTCACTCATTTCTCTTTGTCTCTCTCTTTCTCTTTTCAGTTCTCCTGTGGGGGGGACCAGAACTAGAATAGTGGAGAGTGTGGAGGATGATGAAAAAGACTTGGACAGAGAGACTAGTTTGTGATGTTTAATCTCTGTCACACTGATTTTAAAAAAAAAACACACTGTATTGTGCCACTGCCCTGCACTACTGTACGTTTCTGTCATGTCAATCTTTGTGTCCAAGTAATTGTTCATGTTCTTTATGTATGTGTGTGCCGGCATGTGTGTGTGTGTGTGTGTGTGTGTGTGTGTGTATGTGTGTGTGTGTGTGTGTGTGTGTGTGTGTGTGTGTGTAAACACGGTTGTTTTAAAATGCAGTAATGCCAGTTCTGGTCTAATGGTCCAACTTAGTTTTCACCTGTAGGAATTTTACAATTTTGAGCTACTTTTGTTTTACAATAGTATGTATTTTGTATGTTTTGTATTTTTTGAGAGTAGATTACTATCCTTTTGAAAATCTTTGTCAGTATCAGATATATGTTGATTTATAAAATGTATGTACTAAAAAAAAACATAAGCACTTCATATAAAAGTCACAACAAAATGTTAATAATCACCAGTATCACCCGTAGTCTGTTAGAAAGTTATAAATTGACTAGCATATCATTCTGCCATATCACTGTCCATTCACGCAGTTCCAAATCTAACATATTTTCTAATCACAGAGATAAAATGCATTTTCAAGACGTTCAAAAATATATGTATGTAATAAGTGTTCTATAACCTTCTGAAAATAGGTTTTCAAGTGTTAAACTAACAGAATATTTGACATTTATTTGTTGTATTTTCCATCAGAATCATGACCAACCATTTTTATGGCAGCAGTTTTACTGAATAGTTCTGTATGATCCATTTTACTGTGCAGTTTCTCTGAAACCGCTGAAGAACAAGGGCCCGGATAAAACTTATTTAGGACCAAGTCGTTTTCTGTAGACTCACATTTTATAGCTGTGCTAAAGATACAATGGCAATTCCTAAACACTTGTATTCTTTATATGTTGAACACAAAGTCGACCAAATGGACGACAGCGGGACACAAAGAACACACACTGTATTTGTTGTAAGTGTTGCCAGTTCCTATATATTTTAATACTTATATTTTATGGAAGGTTTTAAAACAACTGTGCAAATATAGACGACAAAGTTGACATATATTTTGTTAAAACACGAATAATGTCTAGATGTTTAACATGTGAGGTCTAGATGAGTGTTGCCTATTGCTGTTCTCCTGCTGTTCTTGAGTACCAGCGGTCAAACATACAACTGTAACTCCTTACGTGAACCCTGCATGTTTCAGCATAAGGAGATTTTGTGATCTAAACACACAGATTATGTAACTGTGCTGATGGAAATCATACAGACAAGTGGTCACTTTGATAGAGATGCAATAATAATCCTTTTCATAAGCAGGGCATTATATCTTAACGTATATATCATGTCATAAAATGCACTTAAATCTGATATTCATCTGTACATGTTAATGTGTATTTTATTCATGTGTAAAGTATTAATGTAACATAAAAAAATGTCTATTTAATGTTTATTCAGACTGAAATGATTATGTCACAGAGAGAGAAAGAGAGAATATCTTCTTCATGTCAGAATAACTGTGTCTCACTTGCTGATTGTTGGGTTTGTTTAGAAACTGGTACTTTCATTTCGACTGAAAAGTATTAAATTCATTAAGAATTTTGAATAATGCAACATTTTGGTTTGATTCATTGCATAAATTCAGTATTATTTCCCAGGAGTTGTTTGCAGTGTAAATCACAACATCCTAAATGTATCATTCTAACTGTGATATATTTTTCAACATACTGAACGTGAAATTCAATAAACTGACTGGTACCTTATTTAATAGAGGTTAGGAAGTTCTTAAGCAGATTTTTTTAACTCTTTGAGTGAGATTTTGATGATGATGATGATGATGATACAGATTGATGATGTTTGTGTTCAAATAATGCTTTCTCAAAAAAGAGCATGTTTCACTCATGCATGGATACAACACACAACTACATGGATACAACATGGATACAGTGGAAGGAGGTCAAAACCTTTCTGTCAAGGTGAAAATTTCAAAGGAGAAAGAATGGTTGTTCTTCCACTTATACGAGCACACACACACACACCTGAGCAGAGACACATAGACACAAAACTCACTGTAACATGTGCGTCAACACAGAGCAAAAACTGCATACAGACTTAAACGCTAAAAATCTTTCCCCGTCTTCCTAATTTGGAATACTTGATTCGCTTTATTGTTTTATTTCCTCCACCACTGCATTATTGCTGCCAGTGTGGGACGGTGAGAACTAGGGCACTCAGTCTTGATGCAAGATTTCTCTAGATTTGCGTGCCATGAAATCCCCATTGATGCTAGGAGTCACTGAATATATTGGCAAAGAGCATGCTTCTGTCCGGGTGACCAGCCCAGAACACTGCCAGTTGTGTTCATAGCAACACACATCCCACCTGGTGGTAATGCCGAGGTTCAAACACTGGGGCGCGGTATCATTTTCACTGCACCTGTCCTTTTTAATGAAATGAAATGAAAAAGCTCAGCCTATGAAAGACATCAAAGATCTTCAAGCTGCAAATCTGAATATAACGAGAATACCAAATACTGACTAATTTTGCTTGTCTCAGTTCTCTTAATGGCAATAACTCCCTTTATGTTCCTGCTTTTAATTGTTACCAGGGTGCTCACATAGACAATATAAGAAATATAAAACAAATATATTCACCCCATTGTTCAGTGCAACATTTATTATGTCTTCACTCAATCAAACCCATCTGATCCGTGGCCATAAGAAAACGAAGCATTTTAATGCATGGACAACCATTGACATAATCTGATATATGTTTATTGCTGTATGTGAATATGCTGACCGTACAGTCTCACCCCAGCATAAGCATCAGCATCAGACTCTTCTCTTATCTCAGCAGACGAGGGACAAACTGAGACTTCTCCACAAACATCAGACACTCATCAAATAGACAAAAGGCAAACCATGAAAATACACACATACACACACAGCAGAAGTGCCTCAAAGGATTAGGTTAACTGGACCACATACTCTATTTACCACTGGTCACAAGGAGATTGTAATCCCAACTGGACTTTATGAAGAACAGAATGAATAGTGACATTTTTTTTAAATGTCATTGTTCAGCATCAATGCTCTATTAATTTGATAACCATGTAAAAGGACAATGGAAGGTTTGTGTGAGTAGCTCCAGTGCTACAGTTCCTAACACTAACCCAATTCCTTACCGTAACAATTTATGAATTTCAGCCTTACTTGCAGCATTTTTAAATGAAATGACATCTGCGAGGTCACGTTGAAAAATGAAAATTAGAATTGAAAATAGACAAATGGTGACCCCACTTGGACAGACGATGGAATTGCAGTTATGCCAAATACTGACATTTTCCCCATTAACATTGCTTTTCAATGGGTCAGTGTTTGGAAACTTTATGACATCAGTTTGCTTAGCACATCATTAGCATGTGCATTGGCCTATGAGACTCCATTACACTGTGTGCACTGTTGTCACAGACTTGGTGAAAATGGTCCCCTTAATCTTCCCACTACAGATGTCTGTTTCACAGTATTTGGGGCAGAATGTGTGGGTTCTTCTCTTGGTTAAGTAAAACAGTAGGGTGTAAGAGTCCAGCACAAAGTAATGTAATGTAAGACGTTAAAGCAGACAGAGTAGAACCAACCTTTGACAGTGCTAATCCCAATTTTACTCAAATTCTCACACTCACTGTACCTCCAAACACAGCACCATCACTGCAAATATCTATTTGTCCCAGAGTTAAAGATCATTTTTTAATATGTGTGGATATGTTTAGACCTTTTCAGACTGAAACACAGCTTTTATTGAAAAAACAGAGGGGTCTTCAGCAATTTGGTCCAAACGCTAAAACCCTGGTAGTTCATGGGCTTACTGGTCCCCCAGGCTATGACATCTGCAAAATGCAAATCAATTTTTTGAGTATTGCATCCTTTTGCATTCACACATTTTCAGACAATTACTTGTGAGGTACACTACTGGATGGGAGAGAAATTACTGTGTAGAGATGACAGATTACTGAACATGGTGAACCATTTCAAAACTTCAGTAAGTTACAGTTACAGTTACAATAGTTTTGTCACATGCATTCATGTTGAGTAAAACAGAACAAACATTATGTCAGTACCAACTGAAATACCATCTGATTAAAAACTACAGTAAAAAATTCCGAACCCTGACTAGGATAGATCAGCCCCTGGGTTATGGGTACAGCACAGATCCATTGTGCCACTCTGCTGTGATGCAGACCACATAAGACTAGAACCCACAGTCCACTAGGGCCTATTGTCAACTTAATCATGTAAATTATGTCCAATATACACTAGCTGATGTGGAATACAGCTCAATGATAAAAAATGACACAGTACTGTGAGGCATAGTTGAAGGAGTGAGAATGTGCTGAGGACACTGGATAGGTGGTCTCAAGTCACCCGAAAAGAGACTGATTATGGCAAAGGTTTTATGAAGTGATAAACAGTTCCTGTAAGTTCCTTTTAAATTTGTTTTAGTATAAAATCAGTGCTATAGTAATTAGAGCCAGTCTGATTTAAAAAAAAATGAACTGAAAAGGTAAGCTTTTGATTATAAGTGGAAAATTGGGAGGCATTCAGCAGTTTTCAAGGCTTTTGAAGGATTATTCCACCGTTTTGGAGTCAGTTAGAGGAAGAATATAATGATTCTCATCCATCTGAATCGTGTTTAGTAGAGGGTGCTCTCGCTCCACTGAACTCTGAACTGCAGGAACAGCATGTCTCAGTCACACCACTGGGCTTTCACACAGCCCACATGGGCGTAATACCCACAATCCACTGGGGTCTAAAGGAAAAGATCAATTTAATTCTCTGACAGATCAGTAATGTTCTTTTTTTCAAAAAAAAAAATTAAAATGCATAACAATATAGAACTTAGCGCACGTCCAATTAAAAAAAAAGGGAGAGAGAGCAGATAAAGTGAGTTTTCAGTGAAAAGTTGGCAGGCATTCAATTGGTGCCATTTTGGCGTCAGTGATGGCACTTATTCATCAGGAGTTTTTCCTTCTAAAACAATCTTTTTAGGACCCTTGGCTTAATATCAGCCAGGTGCAGGGGTCATCTCCAACGTCAGACCTCTGCCTAAAGGGCTGAGTCAAGTCACCCGAATTAAGTTTGGAAGACTAAGCATCGGAAGCGTAAAAACCAGGCTATGTTTTGCTGAGAATGCTTTTGGTCCATTGATTTCTGAGTTATGGGGCCAGATTGGCTTTCATCATTGACCATATGGAACAGAGTAGAATCTCCATGATCAGGGAGCAGTTGGGGGGTTAACTGCCTTGCTCAAGGGCATTTCAGCTGTGGATGTTGAGGGAGGGGAAAGCACTGTTCACCCCCTCCCCCCGCCCACGCTTTTCCAGCCGGTCCAGGGGGACTGAACCAGCAACCTTCCAGTCGCAAGCCCGCATCTCGAACCGTTAGGCCACAGCTGCCTCCCGATGTCTGCTCTGTTGACTGTCACCTGTCAATTAAGCGATGTCAGCACATTCTCACTCCTTCAGCAACTCTTTCTGTGCTGGAAATAATTAATAGAGGATAAGATGATTTTCAAAAAAAAAAAAAAAAAAGAACATAAGGATTTTAGCATGAGCTTGGCCCTTTTTGTCTTTGCAGACGTTTGTATTTCCCCTTCTTTCTTTTCTTTCAGTCTGTTTGCTTCAGCAGGATCAAACACCTGACTGGCAATACGTTTTTCATGTTTACCGCCCTGCCGACTCTTCTTTTTTCTTTCCGTCAGTTTGCATGTATCTTCATTATCTATGTTTTATACTCGCTCTTGTCTGAGTTTTCCTCTTTTTCACCTTCTGTCTGGTTTTGAGTGTCTTTTTGACTCTGTGTATAAGGTTTTGAGTGTCTTTTTGTTTCTGTGTACATGCATCTGACTGTTCTGTTGACTCTTGACCCTGACTTTGATGTCCTCAACTCTGAGCATTGCAGAGTTAGTCTCCATGGCAATGGTCAGTGGTACATTCCTGGGCAAATGCTGAACAAAGCTGATTGGTTCACATGGCACTTCTAGTCGCTCCCTCCTAAAGCATGCAGCAATGCAATCGTACGGTTAGTGAGGTATACACATAGTTATACAAGCATTTGTAAATTATGACTGGAGTTACCTGTTTTTTGCTCTCACTCCAATTCAAGTGCAAGTATGCTACATGTTTATTTATAGATAGTCATGAGTATAATAAATCACAACCAGCATTTATCACATTACACAGCAAATTCAGCTGAGAGCGTCACAAGTCTGTCTGAACTTTTTTCTTGATGGACATGCCTTCTCTCTCTCTCTCTCTCTTTCTCTCTCTCTCTCCCTCTCTTTTTTTTCTCTTTGCATCGATACTCATAGCTCCACCTCAAGAGGAATTCGGACCGAATGGAGCATATGACAGATGAGCTGGTCCAAGGTGGACAGTTATAGATACAGTGTGCAGTGGTTGTCAGTGATGTAGGTGAATTTGGGAAAAGGGCTCCTGTGAGCCATGCACGTGAGTAATCGTACATGTTCAACCGTTCAATCGCGCAATAACCTCCAATAAACACCACACCCTAATCACACCCAAATTCACATTCAGTCAGGGGCAAAACTTTCAGTAGAATTACCAACAAGCATGAGTCATCTTCAGGAATGAATCATCCAATCACTTTTATTTTCTACCTGTTCACTGTAAAATGGATTTTATGGATGTGAGAGTTTAATATATAATATATAATGAACTTCACGAATGACCCGTTAAAGCTCTTTCAATTTTTGCATGAGTATTTGGATAACGTGCTGACCTAGCAAGACAGCTGCAGGAAGTAGTTCCTCATCTCCCTGTTCTTGGTTTGACTGTTTCTGAGCGAGACTATGTTTGAGAGAGGAAACTGTGAAACATACACAGAACGGGACGAGGACAAATGTTCTAGGTCTCTGAAGAAACTAAAATGACTGAAGAGTCTTTCTGACATGGTCGATATGAAGAGGGGATGCTTGGAACTGTCAAGAGTTTTGGCAACTGTTGCAGCTCACAAATGCCTCCAAGTACGCTAATGTAGTGCAAAGAATGTTCAAAAGAATGTGTTGATAATAATGATCTTACTGTGTCTAAATATGAAGGAGTGTGCTCATACTCAGCGCACGGATATAACCTCTATAGAAGAAATATATAGAATCCCCCAATATTGTTTAAACCAGAACATTTGTTTGTGTTTTGTACAACCCCTTTTAACAAATTAGCATTCCAACGTTTTTCTCTCCAGTGTGTTTTTATGTAGCTCCTCTTTGCTCAGCCTGAGTAGAAGGATATCATTGAAATGAGACAGATTTTCCCTGAGTTGAAGTTCTTGGAACTTGAAGAGAATCAGCCTCTCTCGTTCTGCATAGATCTTACAGTTCTGAACCAGCAAAGAGAGGCCTATCAGCTTCTAGAAAATATGTTGAGGATGGTGGATATCTGCCTAGGTCAGCTCTACTTGATATGACACTGAGCCATAGTAAGGAAACACACTAAAGGAGTAAGAATCTCCACGATCTTCCAAAACTCGGCCCGGCTTTTTTTTTTTTTTTGCAATTTTCATTTGATTTGATTGTATTTTTTATCTTCTAAAACAGACAATGTTTCTACACAAGCAGAACCAAGTGTCTACACAAGCATCTTTGAACAGTGAAAAACAGGTTTCCTGAGACCTGGTAATGAATTTGTTGCTATAATCAAGAACTCCAGAAAAATAAGGTACAGCACATTCTTCAAGTCATCATTTGCTGTCTGACAAATGACATCTACTAGCAGGTGGCTTTTCCCAAACCTAATAGGTCTCTCCCAAATCACAACAAAAATGATCATCATCAGAGGTCCTGGTCTTCGAGTAATCCTTCAGAGCTCTCCTTTTGTAAACCTCACTTTTCGGGTAAACCGAATCCAGGAACAAAAGAATACAAAAAACACATTAAAAAATCAGGTATTGTTGTCAGCGTTTCAGATGGGTAAGATGATAAGTGAAGAGCTAGTACAAAAGTCGATGAATGGACTGAATGGAGAAGCCCATCACCCAGCAGGGAACGTCCTTCCTTTCTCAGTGGCAGTTGTAGCAGCTATCATTTCCACATTACACCATCGATAATGATCATTAAGCACATATTTTCTTTTATAGTGTTGACTGAGCAGTAAGAGATGTGTTGTGGTTACCAGTGGATTCTTGCCTCAGACTAAGGGTCCTTTTGTCACTTCAATGGGTGCAGTCCCACTACAGAACAAACAGAAATTTAACATCCTCATCACCTCATGTGAATCCCCCTTAATTAGTGGCAACTGTTTCTGACATTCAGTAACCCATTGAGTAGACATCTAAACCACAATCATTACTTCTTTTGTTTGAAATGTTATTTGTTATTTAAATGGCAAATGTCAACGATGTCGTGCCTTATTCGAGACCCTTGACCTCCTTAAGACAAAGCATGTGCATCCTATAGGCAGCTTGGGCCAAACACAGGCCAAACAGACGAATGTCTATGTGACCAGGAACAAGACATCACAAAACTAGGATGAGTTACGCCCAAAGTTTCCTTCCTGTCATTCATCTTATTCAATATCAGAGTTTCCCAACCCCAGAGATCCTTCTTCTGCTCCTCCCCAGCATCAGCACGCCTGGTCTATTAATCACCAAGACTAAATTAGCTGAAACGATGGAGTGATTTCCTTCGCAAGAATGAAAATGTGCGGTAAACTGGTGAGAGTAGGTCTCAATAGGAAAATGGTGTTATGTAGTCTGTGTATCAACCGCAACCATGTCAGGGGAACCGATTTCATCAAACATGAAGGCTTGATTTATTCTGCAACGGTGCTTCAGGATTTGGTGCGTGATGGCGAGAGAGGCTCTCCCATCACTCTTGATTTCTTTAAACGGCAGGTTCACCAGCACAGTGGTGACTGGCCTAATCTTTGATAGATACTTTGGTCATAATCAACCTGATGAAGTGCAAATGAACAATTAAAAAAATTGCCTTAAGCAGACCTTACCTTTGCCAAAACTTTATTCATGATTTGTGGAGAAAATGTTTGTGATGTTTGTCGGAGGTCTAGAGGTTTTTCAGAGAAATGTAAATGTAGTGGATGTAGTGGATGAGATGAGGTAAATGAAAATATTGAATCAAACGACATTTTATTAGTTCATGGAAATACTATACGTGGTCAACTGTGCCTCTAATGAGATTTTCTTCTCCACGTCGTCACAAAGGGCAGGAAACCGGGACATTCACCTCCACTGAATGACACACATAATATGAGCTATGAGCACTCAAGCTAAATGGGTAAAAGGGTAAAGTCTTCCTTTTCTGCATGTTTTTCTCTGAATATGCTTTATCACAACCTTGTCACAGTCCCACAGTTCCCAAGCACTTGGTGAGAGGATTACAATGTTTACTTTGGCCAAACTCTCAGACAATTACATCTCATCTAACGAGCTGATTGACCTAATCACAGAGATATGGAAAGATCCAATATGCTGATTCTACATGACAAATGCCAGGCTGATAGACAGTATTAAAACTCTGTAATGCAAACTCAAGGAGTCACTGCAAGCGCAATCTGAGTGAGCATGGCTGCATCGTACCGTCTAAAAAGATTCTTCGTGTCCTTATTTCGTAATGTTTGATTTGAATAAAAATGAGAACTACATCCTCTTTGTCAGAGCCAGTTGGTAACATTTTTGACTTGTAATTCACAAATGCAACACTTGTTCATATTAAGACTGCATTTGGACAGCAAGGGAAATTGTATCAGTCAGTGATGCCCTCTCCACTGTCCATAAGGCCGAAGTCACACCACCTACAGTATAAAAGAGAATCGTGTCATAGACACACGTCAAGATAACGAAGTGTACAAGTCAGTATAGATGTGTCTACCTACACAACACAATGCACAGTAAATCGCTGATGTTTCAGTATCGTGCACATAATCCGGAATATCACCCTCTGCTGCAAGGTCTTCACTGTAGCCTTGTAATTAATAAATGGGACCAGATTTCGCAAAATGCTATATTTAGTTTAGTGCGTGTACTTAGATTCAATCACTCTCTTATGAAATCAAAATAAGCAAAATGTCTATGCAAACAGCAGCAGACATTATGTCTTACTACTTTTTCACTGTGTGGGAGTTTGGAGTCTGGCTGGAATTTACAGTTTAGAGTAGGAGTGTTTGTTAGCTTATCTCTTCCACAGCCTGTTTCAGCCTGTGAAGACGAGAGCTCTTGGCAAGGGCCATGGCACCTAAAACAGGAATAGCCAACAGATGGGGTAGCTGTTAGCATGAAGACCTCTGTTCTTTGATGTTGTCAGCGCAGTTATCGCGATGTGTCAGTTAAATTCTTTGTCATCAATGAATTGAGTATAAATACATTGGCCATTTTTAAAAGGATTCTTGGACAGCTTCTCAGACTTTAAAATTATGAATCAGTGAAATTATGTGTACATTGGAATTATGGATGATCTTACGCCATGTAAAAATATTATTTTTTTTTACAATTTTAAATGATTCAAATGTTCAGAATCCTCTCAAATGAAAGCCTCCATCAAATGCTCAGAGGGCAAAGTGTAAATGCATAATGCCTGCTTTTTTAAGTCACTCAAGGGGAGAAAATGCCAACCCCTTAATTTAACCCCCTCAGTGCAAGCAATACCCAGCCCTAGACCTAGACAAAATACAATATCATAGGGTTTTTCAGATATTTAAATGGTCAGTGTATGAATTAAGTTTACTGTAAACAAGTATACTTTTCTTGTAGAAGATACTTTGGGTGTCATCAGTATAAAGTGTGCAGATAAATCTAAACTTAAATGATAAATAGTTTTGAAATGACAGTATAAGTATCAACATCTGCATCCAATCAGGAGTTATTTCTTAAAGTCAAGAAGAACACAACGTTCAGCTCTACAAAAAAATTTTAATTCCGACCTTGTGAAGGTGGATCATACAGACTATATTATTATAAATCTTAAGACCTGTTGTAAGTAACACTACACGAGTACCAGAGCACTAAAAAGCTGTTGAGATGTGGTCAACTAGAATATCAATACGTATGAGCGACTCCTCAGGTAACAACGTCAAAGAATGGCTGATATTGATTTGGTTCAGCAGAATGACTGCTGGGTTTTCTCTACCGGAAATCAGATGTCAACACTACTTATTCAAATGCGCACAGACATGATAAACATAAAGAAAATGTTTATTTGCAGAGCAGGACACTGTTTAGCCTGGCATTTTGATACAATAATGGCAAATTTAAGTTCTCTCTAAAGCAACCTGAGAATCTGGCACATATACCTGAGTTCAAGCATGTTCTTTCAATATTACAAATATAGAAAACTATTCAACTCAATAGAAAAATATTTTCTTAAATTGGCTTACGTGGGGTACCACAGATCTCTGGAAAACAATAAATAATCAATTATTTATATCACAGTGCACAACTTAAAAAAAAAAAAGAGAGAGGGAATATGGCTAGTGATTTCCAACGTTGATGCTAAGCAATATGGCTTTGTGTGACGTGAAGAATGCAGGCTTTCCAGCTGTTACAGTACTCAAAGATTCACCCAACCGAGGAAGCACATCCGCTCTCATTGACTCCCATCTCTTTTGCTACAGAAGGAAAAAAAAAAGAAAAAAAGATTGAGACCCCACATGTTACCATACCATTCTCAAGAATAATCTACCCACAAATCGTCCACAAAAATGCCTGCTGTACTTCTGCATTGAAATTGTGCATCTAAATAGCGTGCTAAAATTATTCTGCAGAAACACGGAGTAACAACAGAGTAAACCCACAAAGATGTTATGCTGTATTGATCCGTGCTGTTTTAATGTAAATACACAACTTGATGGACACGTTATGTATAAGGGGATTGTGCATTGTGGTGAGGTATTTGTGGTCGAGCCACTGCAATAGATGTAGGTTAGAGTTCAGTCATTACCTTGCTCCTGATGGTTGTGAGTTCATAACCCACAGTAAATACTCCTTTGCTGCCATGCTGTCTAGAACTTTGTTCACATCACTGGTGAAACTGCCATCTACGTGTCTCCTCTGCATTGTGCTTTCCCATATGTCCGCCGTAGGTCTAAACAAAGACATCACACAAGACAAACACCCCAGTTAGTCTCAGACCACAAGCCATGCAGAATCACATTCGCAGAATGATAGTCCAATAAAGAAACATTCCCAGGATTCTACAGTTTATGCAGCTTTGTTTAATGTCAGGCAAGAGGCAAGAAAGATCAGCATAATCAAAGTGAAGCTAGATTTCAGGAGTGATGATGACTAGAATTCAGTAGTGCTGGAAGATGCTGAGTGTGAGTGAATTAGCATATCAAAGTCAACGCACTCAGAAAGAAGTGATCTGGGCAAATAGCAAAAAAAGAAAAAAAAAACCCCACAGGACCTCATTTCAGGGTGATTTATTTGCATGATAAGCTTGGAATGAAATAGACAGAAGGGTAAAAAAGAGACAGGTCTTTAAAGAAGACAAATTATCTGAAAGAATTTATTCCATTTTTATCTTTCTCTCTCTCTCTTGCATTGTCTGCTTTGGTAAAGTGTAATACTGTTGGCTGGCTGGCACTTGAGCAGGTAGGTGTATGAGGATATTCCTACTCTCGTTTCTGTTGTCCAGATTTCAGCCAGGAGACAAAGTCTTGGGCAGCCTTGTCCTGCAGGTACGAGCTGATATCGCTTGTGTAAGTTCCATCAGCGTGACGTTTTGCAGGGCCTCTGTGAGGAAGAAGAAAACATCCGTCAGACAAGATCATATATCATGCCCAACATGTCTTAACTATCAGTATATACTGAAAATACAATTTTCTGTTAGATTGTATTTCTGTTGCTGTTTTGACAAATTGCACCTTATTTTGTGAACTGTTATGATGTTTCTTGGAACTCTTTTTCAGGGACTTTAATAGGGGAATAACTATGAAAAACGTGATAAGTAATCGTAACCTCTTTGTCTGTGATGACTTAGCTTGTATGTGTTAGCCCTGCGGCCTTTCTTACGCCGTTTTCACTGCAGAAGTCAGGCGTGTGAACACACTTACCCACTTCTCTTTGAGTTCATCAACCACTGCACAAAGTCCTGTGCCCTTCTTGTCTCCAGGTATTTGCTGTAGTCATTTGAGAAGGTCCCCTCTGAATGTCTTTTCACATAGGGGAAGTCCTCGCTTTCTTTGAGTAATGTGGTTTCTGTTTCAGTGCTACAGTTACAAAAGACGATATGTGAGATGAGTTGCATATCGATAGCTGATGAACACATTTCTGCCTACTGCACTGACCACAATCAGCTCGTTTGAGACTAGTCATGTAGGCTCAAGCTGAAGTTCCTTATAAAATGCCTGTTACAAATTGACCTGTAACAAATGAAAATCCTATATTTTACTGATTATAAGTTGTTGCCCAGACACAACTGAACAAACTGCCCAGTTGTTGCTTAGACATAACAGAATAATTAATCTTTTTTAGAAATGTAATGCAACTTTCATTGTTGTAATTACACCATTATAGTTAACACTGTAATAAATAAAAAGTGGAACATAGGCTATCTTTGACTATCACTAAATGAATTGATGTGCGCTCTTCACTGAATGGATTCCAGCGAGCTCTTTGCAGGTCTTACCTGGTGTTGTCTTCATGTAATGGGACCTCCCAGCTGCTTTGAACGATGGTGAGGAGTAGAAGTCCAACAAGTGAGTGGATGCCTTTCATTTTTAGATCTGTCAAAGGTATTACACACACATACATAAAAAGACACACCGTTACATGTAAATCTACCCCGCTGTCTCAAAACATAATACTAAATACGCCTACTAATTCAACAGAGTGAACAGCTTTTGAGGAGCAAAATCGCCATTCCAGTTAAAAGTTTAGCCCGCCATCACATTATCCCGAGTCTTCCAACTCACCAGGATGTTGGTGTCGAAATGATGGAGATTAGCCTGGACGCGTGTGAGTTAGCGTGTTCCTTGGTGCGAGTCTTGTTCTTGATGTCTCGCAGGCGCTGCTTTGTGGTCTTCTGCCGGACACCTTGGCCTTTTATAGCAAAGTCTAGCCGACAGGTTTGCTGTCGTAGGTTGGCACACACATCCATACACACGCATGTTAAGCTCATGAGTTACTCACAATCCATTACCCAGGTGTTTTTTTTATCACTGGACTTGATAAATGCAAGCTCTCTGTTTGTTTAAAAGGAGGATGAGTTAGCGTGCAGAAGAGATAAGAGCTGTCACTAAGATGTGGAAAAGTAGGATGCCATCCTGTTAAATAAAGGAAGAGAAAAATAAAATTAAGAGCTACTGTATGATGATTCTTAATGATATTTACAGCATCTCGGGTGAGCTGAGTCATTTGATGATTCACACTGCATCACATGTACTGTACTTTCCACTTCAGCATCAAGCACAAACTGTAAGAGCCCTGGGCGAGAAACTTTCATCTCGCAAAGTAGAATCTTCCTGATATATGACAGAAAAATCCTTAATTTTTTCCAACAAATCTTCAGTGTTGCAATATTTTTTCATAGCACATACAGGATACTCAAGCCCGCATCCGGAGAAAATGTTCTGTTCTCTGCCACATCCGTAACTGCAGTCTGCCCTCTCCTCATGTACTTTCAGCTATAGGCATTAAACACAAAATAACTTTTTATCTGAAGTTAAAACACATATAATGTTAAAGGTAGTTACAGAAGATCCTATAAGATCCTATATCGATATGAACGTACGTAATAGCCAAACTGACATTCCGACAACAAACAAGAGGGAAGAACTCCACTCAGCAGGGACACCCTGAAAAGCAGAGTTCTGTACATAGTGATATATATATAGAATGTATATGGTTCTATATATAGTGCTATGGTATAGTATTCATAGTTTGGAACAAATGCCAATTTAATTCATTTTGAATCTCTGGATTGTTTATGAGTACTCATCATTTTACTGATTAGAATCTAATTCATTCTCTGAATGTCCTGAATCAAAGTGAGTTTAAACCAACCCTGACTCTATTTCTATATGGTCTGGATGCAAATAGTATGAAACTAATATTAGCATGTGAACATCAAAGGTCCTGATTTTATTACTCTTATGGTTGTGATTTTGTTGCTATGCCTTTGGACAGGTGTAAAGCTCACCATGAATCTACCAGTGCAAACAAACAAACAAACAAACAAACAATTCAGTGTTTAAATATTTTATTTAATTTCGACCAACTTGATTTAACAAAACTGTAACTTTAACAAGGCATATAATTCAAATACATGATAAATTACAATAATTGCATAGTCCATTACGGTCAAGCGTATACGATGGAGTGAAGCTGACAAATGAAAAAATGGCTCATGTTTCACTTTCTCAGTATACAGGTAAACTGATATAAAAAAAAATCACCGCACAGAAGGCTTTCCAAGTTGTCTTTGTTTTATAAATCAAATATAAAATGAACAGACGACAATGAAAATGCGCTTTTCAGTTTGATCATGTCCAGCAATTTGTTTTTGGCTCTTCATGCATTGTTTATTTATTTGTTTATTTTGTTGCTTTTGAATGATAATTGTGTAATAAGGCAATTAGTTAACTTGTTCATTAATATACAGAAGTTTCAACCACATTTTAGAATATATTACAAGCCAGAGACACTCTCCACACACGGTATTCATAATTTTTGCAGTAATAAATAATCTATGTTCAGTCAACACTGATATGACTGAAAGAAATGCAAAAAATAACATATTGTTTGTAGAGAGAAATCTCAGTTCTCAGCACCTCTTTTCAGGCAAAACATTTTAGTAGGAAGTGGCTCATGTGGGTGTAGACATGCTGATTGGCTGAACCTCCCAGACCATGGTCCTCATCAGTATACCACTAAAAGGAGGAAAGAGGGAAAGAGTTAATAAGAGCTTAAACACGCCATTTTTGAATATTCTGGTCTAGTGAGCTGGTGCAGCTCAAGCAGAACACAGCATTGTATTGAAATGTGAAGAGGACCTGATTTACAAAATTATATACAGTGCCCCGTTTTTATAAAGTGACACTCACACATCTTTTTACTGACACTGGACCGTGTATTTTTGAGAAATGCTTGAAAAGAAGACTGTGCCAAAAAGGCACTCTACCCCAGTGCACTATAAACCCATTACACTGCCAGTTATTTACCATGGCCTCAAAGTCCACCTGCTCATCTACAAGTGCTTTGGAGATTTGAGCTGCCTGCTGGAAATGCACGTTATCTGAAACATAACACAAATAAAAAAAAGGAGAGGTTACATGCTGCCAGTTTTCGAGCCACTCAGATCACGTGTCTGTAATGTTGATGTGAATTCTGCAAACAGAGCGGTGCACATGAAGACCATAAAATCATCGAATCAAATTGCTAGGTTTTCGCCAAATGAAGATGCACAAATTAAACCCAAAAACTTTCATTGAAGTCTACCGTTACTACACATTCCACAGTGATGCATGTGCTGCATTTGGAAAGAGAGTTATACCATCAGCTGTGCCATGAACCAGCAGGTACTGAACAGATGCGAAATTCTTGGCTCTTCCCGTCACAGTGGAGCTCTTTGGAGGAAGTGGTCAGACAGCATAATTCATAATCAATGAGTCATGTTATGTAATAACGTAGAGAAATGGTGAAAGAATGTTCATTACGTTTGGAAAAACTTACAAGATAGGACTCTCTGTTTTCAGAAGGCTGAAGCATGTATCTCTCTGTATAAATCGTGTCTAATGGATAGAAAAGGTAGAGCATATATTATATGTAGGAGTGAGTCATATATCCTGTAAGTAATATTTCAGAGATTTTACTGTGCTACAGGTTTTAGAAATCTGTTTTTAAAGGAGCTGTAATTACATTTTCAAAAGAAATGTAGGCAATGTTTCACAACATGTAGTGAAATTGAAATTAATAACTGAAACAATATTTTCATACCATAATATTCCCATTTGGAAACCGGGGCAACTGCCATGCCACACTTGAAAACCCCACTTCCTGCTCCCAGAACCATTGAAGTGACATAGCCTCCATAAGACTGAAAAATACAGTGCGACCAAAATTATGAGGTTATTATGACTGTCAGGGTAACCACATGAAATCTTAGATGTCTGTAGATTAAATAATCTTACCCAACCCCAAATGGCAACTCTTTCTTTATCAATAAAGCCCTCGTCTATGAAATGCCTAAAAGTGGGAGCACAATATTATTGATTATCGAAATTATGAAATACATATGAAACACATGTAACACAGCAAATAGTAACATAATAGTAACATAATGTTCTGAACACCAGGTTTGTTGCATATTATGTAATAAACTGGATAGCATGGAATTATCATGGTGCTCCACAGTGGGAGATAAGAATATGTTATTGTGTGACTGAGTACATGCACCTTCCTTTAAGTTACAAGCTGTCTAAAGGTACTTCTGGTCACAGCATCCATACTAATAACCCCAGTCATGCAAACTCTTTTTATTTTGCATTCAAGCTTTCAATTTCTCAGAATGTTTGGGTCACTCAAGGATATTTTTTTTTTTTTTACTAATTTTAGGGTTTGATGGGTATGTGAGATTACCTTGCAGCAGTTATCTGATCTTCCACTTCATAGGTCCCTAGCTGTTTGTAAATTGAGTGCATTATCTTGTCTCCTTGGTAACCACTTCCTCTGCCATCAAAGCTGGCAACAATGATCTTCTCTGTGCTGGCAAGGTATGTTGCCCAGTTCAACCTGTAGCGAAAATCAGACTTCTGGCTGCAAGGCCCTGCATAACTAAATTCCAGAGGAAAACACAGAGAAAAGGAAAAAAAATTAATATACACCTACCATCAATAAAACTGGTGGTACTTAAAACCTCATATGAATGAAAATATAAGCCTTCTCACACATCAATTAGCAGTGGGTATTTTTTGTTTTTGTCAAATCCTGGAGGAAGAGTCATCTGATACCACAGGTCTGTAAAAGAGATACAGTCATGTCATTATCACAGTTAACCAACACAGTATTCAGAGGCATCTCATCATTCAATTCACCTCTCTTTTTTCACGGTCTTACCAAATTCTCCAATCTTCATTGTCTTGTGAATGACTGAGGGCATTGCAAAGTCCTTTAAGATGTTTTCCAGATGTTCATTTTCCTCCAAAACTTTAATCTCTGAAAAGGGCAATAATACACATTGTTCATAGGAAATCTTAGAAATCAGAGATATATTCATCTAGTTCATGACCATTACCATTTGAAGCTTTTGTTGTGAAAACAACAGTAGTCAGTAGTAGTAAGTAACTGTACCTGAGTCAGCACCGCTGTGGCTTCTGAGGGAGTAAAAAGGTAATCCAGGACCTTAAGAAACAGACAGTGGAAGTTAAAGCCAGCATTACTTAAAGTCCACGAATGTATCTGAGCCCTAAATATTTTTTGTATGTAAGTCCCTGTTGTATGCAGTTCTGAATATTAAACCTGTAGATGTGACAAATTTGTAGCTTTAACTTTCAGTACTATGTTGTAAAATCGTAAGGAGAGACACAATAAGGTCCTGCTTATACTCTGTTTATAATTATACAATAGCAAAAATAGTACCTAATATCAGTGCCATTTTATGCTTTTATTTTGTTTGTTTGTGTGTTTTGTTTGTTTTAAGGAAAAATTATCCCTGTCAGGCCAAATAATGCATGAGAAGGCACAGTTTTGAGACTTACCATAACAAGCCATGATGTAATATGTAGCATCGTGGCTAAATGAGGCGGAGTTATATTTACATCTTTCTTCCATGAGTGTACAGGTGAGACACACAGGACTGGAATATGTGGATCCCTGTATAGCTACCCTGAAACACAGAGAAAACAGATCCAACCACTGGGTCAAATTTTAGAGTGTTCACTGAAGAATTAAAAATATTATTTTAGGCCACCTAATGGAGGTATTATTATTCAATACATACTATCAATACACTGACTGATTGGTCAGTGAATAGACAGATAGATAGATAGATAGATAGATAGATAGATAGATAGATAGATAGATAGATAGATAGATAGATAGATAGATAGAATATAGAGAAATTGCTCTGGTCTTACTTGTAAACATTTCTTTGTCCAGGTTGACTGTTGTGTTCATTGCTCACATAAAATCTATCACAGGAAAAAAAATCATACACAGGACAATAAACGTTGAGTAGATCCTACATAAACTCACAAAACTAAACTGTTCGTGACATATGTCTATGAAAGTTAACATCATGACTGAACGTCATCCCTTCATAGGTCTGATTTGATATTAAAAACTTACAGAGCATCTTGGGTGACCTTTAGAATGCTAATGACCTCCCAGTTCCCTGTAGTAATGGGTGTTGCCCTGCCCTGCAAAGAGATCATCAGTTAATTTAACTGTAAGTATACATGGTAGTGTCTGGAGCTCTCAGTGGTCACAGCAACTTATTGTATATTTACTGTAGCTATGAACATGTCATTGCTGACAGGTGGAATACCATGATGTTACATATGGCTTATTCAAGACAATAATGCTACTGAAGATTCTTCCTCATTACAGTGCGATTTCAGAATAGTTCAAGTTTTTCCACATAATAGCTATTGCGTAATGAAACAACTATAAATACAACTCAGGGTGACAAAGGTCTATAACGTTAAATCCTCACAGTGCAAGAATATAGGAGGAGTCATAAAATGTACTTACATCAGTGACATGGTGAATGTGTTTAAAACCATTTGAATCACTCATGATGTGGTAAAAACTTTGGCCATCTTTTGCAAAGACAGGATCCGACGGTGAAAACTGAGGGTATCATAAAACCTTGCATTAGACAATGACCAGCAGAGATGACAAAAGCCAAACCGCAGAATTTATCTGTGAACACAATACATACCCGCCCAACCCAACCTGTCTTGCTTGTTTGGTCAAGTTTCTGTGAATAGAAATCATTAACAGTTAATTTAGATATTGTTGATGACTTTGTTTTTTGTTCCATTTTTACCACAATGTCTATTTGGTACATGTAAAGGCCTCTGTGATCCTGAAGAATGTTTTGTTCTGTCTTTGGCAATATAGTGTTTCCAACCTAGCAGTATACTAGAAATGATGGGAATTGGCTCTGCATGTACCGAAGACTCCCTCCATGTGTTTCCACTTCGCTCATAGATTTGTAACGTTACACTGCTCTGTGTTCTCCTCTGCCACTGGACCGCAATTCGGTCATCTGTTACCCATGTAACTGTGCTCAGGTAATGTTCACTGCAGAAAAAGAAAACGTTCTAGGTACAGAGCATTCAACTGAATTAGCATGATATTAAAATTCTCATCATGGTAGAGGTCACTTCTTACGGTGAGTATACATGATAATGTACTAAATCTAAAAGTGATTAAAATGTTATTAAAGTGAACAAACATATACATAGTACATACAATTCCAAATGTCGAAAATTCCTCATACTTATGTTTGATATCTTACCCTGCACCAACAGAGCTGGGAACCACAACCTCTGTTATACTGGAAACATTTGTTGCATCAACAACAAAAAGGCGAACTGTTGGGTTTGGGGTTCCAGGCTTGATAGAAGAAAAATAGACATTTCAACAAGAAGAGACAGAAAATACACGTTTAATGAATAACTTCAGGGTACATTAGAAATGGCGATTTAAAAAAAAAAAATCTCTATCTTTGTGGCATTTCAAGTCTGTACTGTGCACAAAAGACAAAAGCTTTTTTACAAGGACCTCTCTGACCTAACTGTAGCAATTTATGTGGCAGTTCCTACCTTTGGATATGGAATTAGAACCGTCTGTGGGTACTGATCTCCACCATACCATGAGTATTCAATGGTATGGACCTGAGAATCATTAAATTCAGCGTAGGCAATGTACCTTCCCCCAGGAGACCACCACAGAGCGTAGTTTGTGGAAAACATTTCCTCTGTAAAATAGCCAAAACAAGACCTTCCATGTGAGCCACTACGAAATTATACCTTTCCCTCTAATATCAAGGAAACCAGCAAACCAGCCAATAATGATTCCAGGTAAGCTCCTTGCATTGCAACTTTTCTTGTTTAAGAAATTGATAATGATTATTGTTGTAACTGTGACTATGGTAATTACTAAGGATTATGTCATGTCGAGATGACAATGCATAACTTGCCCTCATAAACCCAGTCAGGGACTCCATTGAGGATCTGATTGTGCTGTCCGTTGTGGGTAACTTGCTGGCGTTGTGAAGTTGGGCTCGTCTTCACATACACGTTATTCTCCCAAACAAAAGCCTGATTTTATTTCAGAATTGAACATCACGTTAGTACACTTACAAAAGTTTCTATTATGTGTAATAGATACTATGGGTGGTGCCTGTATGCCTGTGGGAACCTAGTCCAGTATCAGTGCAGTAAATCTAAAAGAGAAATACAGCGACAAGTGCAGATTTACAGGGTACAAGCAGATTACAGCTATGAGGATTTTTTTATCTGCTGGGCCACTTATTGGAAGAATGATTTTTTAAAAAATCCAGGCTATATAAGCATCATTCATATGTAGTGAGGTGTGCAAAATATTAAACACAACTGACAAACATGCTAAGAATTTTCTACATTTTCACTTATTCCATTACCAAGAGTCATAAAATTCTGCATACTACTTTGTAATTAGTTATACTACTTTGTAAACCAGGTTTGGTGAAAACTGCACAATGTGTTCATCAGATAGGGATGCCCACAGTTGCTGATTGGCATATGGCAGCAAAACAGTATAAAATGTTCAAATAATTATTGACTTAGATTCCACTGATTCCTTTAAGCCTAATCTGATGACAGGAGAAACATAGTTCTCATAACAAATTCAACAAGGCATAGAATCAAAATGGTGGAGAAAATCAAGTGGGAAATTAATTGATAAAACGTCCACGGTGGTACATTAAACACAGTTAGAGACATACTTTTTCAAGAGTTTGTATAAAGCTGTAGCAATGGTCTAATGGCCAATGGCCTATCAGCCCAAAATCTTAAATGACAGTATGAAGATGAATGATGCCTATCAGATATATGTGCCAAATCTAGTGAGACTGCACCAGAGACAAAAAAGACCATGCCCACTGTACCCACTGTAGATGCCAAGTGCCGTAGTTCTAAAACTTACAGTTTTGTTCCACATTACCTTGGCTTCTTGGATCACCTATTTACAGGTATATTGACTCATAGGTGCTTTTGAGTCAGTATGGTCAGCAGAATTGTGAGATAAGAGTTTATAACATAAAGGGTGAAGTGGCCATAAAGATACCGTTATGCCCTCCCTCCTCTCAAATGACTAAGAGGAGTTGCCAGAATGCTGAGTTGTATGAGAGAAGTTCTATGTTGTGATCTGGACAGGATCACCTTAGGGAATTTCAGACCACTTTCATTTCCTCTTTTCATTTCCTTTTTGGCAGGGAAATCACGCTGACTCTCATTTCAATTCACTGAAGCGTAGATTTTTTTTTTTTGAGAATGTACTGTGTGCTTCTGGCAGCGGCATCTGAGTATTTACTCTCTCTTTGTTTAAATAGGTTCTATGTACGTAACTACTCATGGAACTTCAATTGAAGCTACTTTCTGGGTTATAAGACTTGTGTTAAGAAGACGGCCCGCAGGCTGCTGAGCACCTTGATGCCATGAACTGGAACCACATCATTGTTCTCATGTCAAAAGTTAAAAGTAAGCACTGCTCCAGTGAACATGTTAAATATGGTGCATGTAACTTCTACTCACCAGTCTATTCCCAACAGGAGCCCAAGCAAGGTACTGGACTTCATGTGGTATGTCAGTGTTAATAAAGCCCCTGGAAAGAGATTATGATAATAGTAGCCCTGAGGTCAGGACATTTTTGTTGTTGTTTTGTCTGCAGTGATTACATTAATAATATTTTTGCACTGCTACCTCTGTAACCATCTGTTTATAATCATCTCTCCTGGTATTACTCATCATAACCACACTCTTTGACACATCAGTCATTTGCAACCAGTAGTGGCAGAGGACAATGTTACAGGTGACAGAGAAGGCTAAATGCAACAGGCACTAGCCTAAATATAAAACTAAGTGCAAATGGCTTAAATTGACGTAAACCAGATTAATTCAATATCATCCAGTGTTATGTGAGAGAATATATCTATGAATATATAACTATAGCTTCCATACAACTAAATATATATATATACACAACGAACGATGTAACAAACGATGTAAAAAACGATGTTAGTTTTCATTTCACTTTCCCTATTTTTTTCACAGTTTTTTCAAAAGGGATCCAACACTTGTACTGGAATGTGGAGAGCCATGAGGGGAACTTACGACATTGCATGGTCGTAGATTGAGTAAGAAGCCAAGAATGAATGTCTCCACAACTGTCAAAGTAGGAATTGTTAAAACATATTTAGATTTAACATGAGCAGTTGTGATAAGGTTGAGTTAATAATCAACATATTTGATAGAGTACCTTTGTGTAGTTGCTCATGAAGCATGTGAACATGCGATCTGCAGACACTAAATAATCGAATGCTCTCACTTGATCCTGTTGTATGACAGAGGACAAGAGCGTGTTGATAGATAATGTTATACGCAAACATATACACACACACCACAAACAAGCACAAAAAGAAACAGACACACACACACACATAGACACACAGAAACGCATGCACACGCGCACACACACACACCCACACACACACACACACGCACACACACACACGCACACACACACTTTTATCTAAAATATCTTACAAATTTGGAGCGACTGAGGAATTCACTGCTGTTTCCTGTCTCAACATTGTGGAGATAAACTGTGCCCTCCCTTGTTTTATGGAGATACTCTTTGTCTATGGTAAGAAGAGAAGAGAGGCTTTCAGTGAGGTTGCACGCATTCACAATGGGGATTTTTGATAACTGTTCAGTTTTAGACATTATATCATCCCAGTAACCCCAGGTTACCTGAAACCCAGCGCACACTGTATGATCTGGTTCTGATGGAGCTGTTGAAATAGTCATCTAGAGTATATGTTCTCTGGACAGTCTCTTTCTTGTCATCTGCAACCAAAATTATACACAGCACACTTGTCAGGCAGTGCATTCATTTGTATAGATAAACTTTGAGAGATAACCTTTGTGTTTTCCCTTTCACATCCATCTCAGTATCTATACCTACTTTGCATTCTTATAGAATGAAACGCTTACTGAATAAGTACTTTCATTTTCTGGGGATGATGTTTTGAACTAGGAACCCTCATGGCTTTGCTACATGCAAATTAAACTTCAATAACACATAAGTTCAGACTTCTTACTGTATTGCTTATTTATTATATTGCTTATAACATTGCTTATTTAAGGGATTGTTGGAAGCCATATGCCAGTTTACAGATATTCTTTTTTGACAAAGTAATGTGATTTTCTGTCACAGATTTTTTTCCTCTAAATTTGGACCTTTTGACAATCATCTTATTCATTTATAAGTAACATAACTTGAAATATTACTGATTCTACATGGCGCGAGGAAGCTGCACTTTTGGGCAAAGTTCACTGTTTTGAAATAATCAGGACCCTTAAGATAAGAGGGACAAAAATCGATTACAATCACGGAAAGAGAGGTATCATGATCACAGTAACATCATCCCTTTTTACGCACTAGAGAAATCACGCAGGAGATGCTCAGTGACGCATTACAGACTCAATCAAGTAAAGATCGATAGTGCTGAGGCCACTAAAACAATAAAAATGTGAGAAGAGACGCTCCGATGGCTGACAGTACATCAGCCATTCATTATGTAAGACTCCTTGAACAACTTCAACAAACCATCCATGAACCCATAATATTTAATCGTCGTTACATTAAAGACTCTATAGCCTTCCTTTGTAGCTAAGAAACAGAACCTACCGTTCAAGAATATAGCCGTTGGTACAGCAATTAAAGTAACGACAACAGCGATTCCCAGAAGGGCTAGAAGCACCTTACCGACCCCCTAGAAGGTGAAAACAGATTTTAATACGTACATTTTAGGTGAATGCTATTCAGTATATTGTGCGTAAACTTTGCATTAACTTTACATTCATTCACATGTTTTCATCAAATAAAGTAATCTTTAAGAATTTTACTCATACGTGAACAGAGTATTGAAAACAACGCGCAGATACTGACCGTTGCACCCATTACAACTTGTGTTGACTGAGGTCAAATCCTCTCCTGTTAAGAATCCGTGGGTTTTGCAGCCGACAGTCGGAAGAGACTGTACCTACACTGAAACTCTGCTGAACGTCAAATCTTCAAAAAGACACGAGAACAGCTGATTTTCGTGTTAAATATTATCTCGGCAAAGGCAGTAAAGGGGACAATAAAATAGCCAGGATTAAAGTTCGCAACGAACGTGCACCCCTCTCAAGAGTGACAATACATAAGGAAATGGCTGTTAATACTTGAGCGCCAAAGTTACTCATGTTTACATTCGACGGCGAATTCCGTATATATTCTTTCTATGACATGACCCACTTTCACAGAAAGTATATTTCATTGACCAGCTGACAGACCTTTATCGTTAATGAGAATCCCTGAAACCCTTATTTGTGTCCATACTGGACGATACTTTCGTTTATTTCCAAAGTTTCTGTTAATGAGTGGAGTAAACTATCTTGAACATACTTTGTGTTATAGGTGGAAAGATCTAATGCCCCTTAGCTTCTACCTTGTAAGAGGTGTTTTGAGTTGAGCCCTAGAAGGAAATCTTGCGTCAGAGGCATGCGTGCGCTTGTTTCAAGAATGCTGGAGAGGATTTAGGAGAGTAAGACCAGTTGTTTCGCTCGTGTGAAACTATTATAGTAACATGTCAGCAACTTAATTTTGTCCCATTAAGAAATGCGCGCAACTAATTATGCATAGAGAAAAACGTATTCAACACAAAATAACTGTGACGATAAGCTGTCAGACACGTCTCAGAGCACCTTTTTTGAAAAATACGTGAATCAACTGCACAGTGGTTGTGCCCTATGCAAAACGACTGATTTTCTCAAAGTTTCAAGGGAATAGTTCCACTGTCTGTGATATATTTAATAAAATAAAAATGATATTCAAACATTCATGAAGAGACAAGTAAAGAAGAAAATGGAGAGTTTAAATGTGTATTTAAAAAGCAGTCACACAAAATGATGATTATACCTTTAGTGGTATGCTATTTCGTCTAACATGCATGATCCTTCTTTAACAGATGCCAGGAGACGTGATATCAACACTTTACAGTGTGAGAGCGTAACCACTCCAAACCTATCATTATTTACGACTGTCATTTATTACGACAATCATAAATAGTGTTTGTGGTCCATTCAGCGGACTTCCTCAAAGGGGTTTAAATGAGCTGGGCCTTCTGCTTATGCTCATATCGTATGATAACCTCATGAGTGTGTTTGAGATAATATATAGTTCTAAACAAACCACACGCACACCCATACACATTCAGCTTTAAAAAGCTACAGTGCAAAACACTTTATGCTACAGTACTAGCTGTGCTATTTGGTGTATGAGAAAAGTGAACATAATGTGCCAGCAACACTAATTTAGTCATATATCAAAATCTGTACTCAAATAAACTGAGTCACTGAGGTGTCAAAAGACAGCTGAATTGGGAAAAGTATTGTAAAACGGTCAAGTTTAGCCTACGTTTCTAGAATATTTCTGGAATCTTCATTCTCTAGTCTCTTGTTTATGTATTGCCATCCGATTGTATGAATTGCGCTGGCCATGTTCGTTTGATGATTTCCCTTTTTTCCGATTCTTCTGTTTATAGTTTAATTATATGAACTCATTTAAGTTTTTATCTTTCAGTTATTTTTGCTTTTTCCTATCAACAACTGCAGCCTAGTCTTTGTTACTGGACATGTACCCTGCTAACTATTAACAGCTATGAGACTGTCTCTCATAATGATGTTATAGGTATCATTTATGGCATGTCATAACGGGTTTATGCAGCCATCATTGACTAAACTGGAAAAGATAGGACTATGAGATAAATTTTAACACGCTGTCGCCAACAAGAAATTTTGATGATTCCATCTCTGAAGATGAAAGATTGGCTTCTCTGATAAGATGATTATGTGCAGTACAATGCTGACTTGATACTTTTGCCCCCCTTTAATCATCATAATGTTAGAATATTGTTTGTGGTAAGAGTGTGCTGGTTGGTTTCCTCTGGGTGTGGTACATGTCGGAATTTCAGATCTGGCGCTTGCTTAATATATTCTACAGCTGTGCTTTGTCTCCTGAGAGTGCTGTGTTTACACTCTGCATTATTAGTACCGTGTTCAAATGCCCTAGAGGTCTCCGCAGTCTAAGAGATTGAATGGAGAGGTACATAAAAGAAAAAAGAAAAATGAGGTGGCACTTTTTGTCCTATTTCCCAATAAACTCCTTTATGAGTGAAAGGTCGGAGAAAGGGCTATGTTGTTCATATTTACCGAGCCAGTTACAGGGTACCTAATGTAATTAGTCAGTGTAACATAGGCTACATATTTGAGATGATGATAAAGATCAGTGGGAAGCTGTTTTCCCAAACATGTTTATATACATATAAGGTCAGGCTTTTTGGAAACACGAAAGGAACACACACATTGTAGCTGCTCCTGAAAACGAAGTCCAGTGTTCAAACAAACTGTCTTACACCAGATGAAAGAGGCAGAAAGCTGATATTTGGGATTTATATGTAATTTCTACTGATTTAATGTAGCTATTCAAATTTTGTCTGTTTTATAGACACACCTACAAGTTATTTTTAAAAGCGTTCACTGTTTCCAATGTCCAATGTCTCACTATAGTAGTCAGTGTTGGCCACATCCAGATGTTGCATCTGTAATCAGAGCAACGTTTCAGCACGCCTCTCAAAAATTCTCAATGTTTTTTTTTTATGTGAATACAGGATTATGAGAAATATGACTGCACATTGGCCAAGGAAGACAAAATAAAATCCATATAAGTCAACGGACATATCTGCCGCTAAAGGGAAACATTCAGAGAACATACATCCGGTCTACTCTAGTTCAGGGAGGGAGGAAAAAATGTTAGTTTAATCTGGCTATCACCAGTGAGAGTTGTTTGTATTGATGAGTTCTCTCTCCCCTGATACAGAGGATATGATGTAAGACGCAATGACTCATTTCAGATACCAAGCCTCATTTAATAAATATCAAATATGATCAAACATCACGATAATCATACTGACTCCAGTCTGCTCCGGGTCCAGAAAAACAAGAGAGAACGAATGGTAATCGAAACGTAACTGATGTATGAACCTGACTGTACAGGATAGGTCTGGTTTTGTCCAGTCCCAACCTGCTCAGGTCGGACTGATGCTGCCCTTACCATAGTCTACATGACTGTCTGACAGGTCTGCAATAGTATAAAAATAGATGACTATACTCACTGTCTCTCCTTCTTACATCATCAGAGAATTCACATCCCAGTCTTCAGGGAGTGCTGTGATATTTCCAATCTTACCTGTGATGTATCCAATCTTACCTGGAGTCACACCTGCGGGGCACAGGGTGAGGAGAATACAAACTACTGATGGGATAGGATTCATTTTTATTACTCATTATTGCTTTGATCAACAAAAGCAAAAAGAAGAAGAAGAAGAAGAAGAAGATCAAAACTTTCCATCTTTGCAGCCATAGGTTTGATCATTTTTAGAGAGAAGCGTCTTTCTCACGCTCAGGTAGATGAGAGACACCCACTGACAGTCACACATCACCAATGTGTCATGGATGAGCAGAGCACACAGTCAGCCCGCATGAGACGATAAAAACTAATAGCCAGCTAAAAGCTTCACAAATATCGGAGCCTCTTTTTATTGACAGCACTCAGGGAGAAACTTCCTCGGGCCGGATTTCCTCAGCAAACAGACGGATTGCTCAGCCTTCTCTAATGCTGCAAAGAGCGGGGAGCATTAAACAAAACCGACAGCCATTTCATCCCCCTATTAGCCAAACAGGTGCGCATCGACCAAACGGCATACAGGTGTCATTTTCAACACGCTGTGCATTTTATTGAAGTCTGTGGCGGCATTACTGTTTAATGACATAATGTTCCTTAATGTAACAACATTGTTTTTGTACCTCCTCAGTCAAACAGACCGTTGTAATGACATGCGGGTATTGACTGAATCATCATTTTGAAGGATATAGCCGGGTTTGTTTGTTTTTGAGCACTTTCCCTCTAACTTTCACTTTTTGTTAGTGCTCATTTACATAATAGTCAACAGTTTGTCATATGCAAAACATACATGTTTAAATGTAAACTGAGGGCAAGAATGTTAATGGGTACAATTTGTCAAATGGAAATAGCAGACCACAGTCACAGATCACAGACCGTCATAGATTACCAGTGCTTAGAGTCTCCTCAACCTACTACTCAGCATGAGTCAGGGTAAGGATGGGTCTCTGCCATTCTGAGATACTTGAGTGTTTACTGTTAAATGCATCTTTGGTAAGAGAAGTAAAAAGTTGTAAAACTTTCCTGGGTTAATTTGACTTGATAAGATAATTTGACTTAATAACTTATCTGTAATGTGCAGCACTGTGGGGATTAAATAGGAAGCTGTCTGACACATAAGTTATGGCAGAATTTAAGCCAAAAGGGTTCATTCTTATGTCAAATTCATGTTTCACAACTTCCTCATATATACTCTGAATATAAATTGATTTTATATAATTTGGGAGCGATGAGAAAAGGTATCGTATGACTCAGTTTAGTGTCAATGGATGGCACATATTGCCCTGGTTGTTTAAATAATGTATCTAAATGACATATTTATGATATACACTGTCCCTACATAATTACATAATGTCACGATACCATGTATTTGGGAAAAAAAAAAAAAAAAAAACGAGTTAGTTTACAAACAGGAATATGTGCTCCCCCCAATTAGCCTTTAATGGATTTTGCCAGATGGTGTAAAGGCTTTGGAGATAATATGAAGTATGAAGTACCACAAACAACTAGACATTCAAACTATGGACCTATCAGTTAATGACTTTAATGTGGCATATTTGTGTTAGATGAATGTAACAAGACAGACCAGTCAGTGAGCAAACAGTAAACACAAAAGGAAAACGTTACACAGGTACACATAATGTCAGCTAAACTGAACTAGTCCTGGCTCTAGGAGTCACGCAGTCCTGCTGGCGCGTCCCTTCTCTGAAAGCAGCTCTCTTCTGCGCTAGCTTCTTTTTTCCCCATTTGCGTTCACATGATATGTTCACAAGAAGTCAGAAGTTACTATTTCTCTCTGAGGCAGAATAAACTCAAGATTCTTCGGAAAATTTCTTGCTTTTTCATTTGACATTAAGGTGAATTTCACTTATTTCTGTTAGCCCCGCCCATGGTTCCTTTTATCATCCAATCACGACATGCGCTTTGGATCACCTAATGAACTTAAATGCCACACCCTTTTTCCCCCCAGTAGTCTTTGGCTTTTCTCTGCTAATCTCTATCATTTCTGCCTTGTAGGGCTATGTGCTCTGAGGTCAAGGTCTCAGTCAAATAGCTGTCTAATAGTCACAGGTCTGTCCTGGTTTGACCCTTCACAGCTGTATAGATGTGTACATCCCTCTGTGAGTCATAGTGAACTTCTTGCACTCTGAACGTCTTCTTCAGCAGGCTCAGAAACTGTTCATCTCGTTCATAACGAATTCGACAAGACAGCAGAACCACCGTGCTGTCCGAGCTGAGGTACTCCAAGGTACGCAGCAGGGCAGAGAATGTCTCTTCCAAATACACAATATCTGCCCCCAGGATGAGGTCAAAGCCACCAGACGGATAGCGTTCCAGGTCCTCCCCCCAGGACAGTTCAGACACTTGCACTGCCCTCTGCTGGTCAGGCGGAATGTTGCTTCGTACATTTTCAGTCAGAAACTCCAAAGCGGGCTTGCGGTCAGTGACTGTCACATTCGCTCCTGCACAGATGTGAAAAACCATAGGGTTTAGATTTTAATCTCAGTTGAATGAAAACATTTGCCAGTTAAAGTATTTTTTGCAAGCCGAGAAGCACTAATGGCATTTTTAATTTTCATGTCAAGGAAACATAAATTCTCACCCAGGAGGGCAGCCACAATCCCTACGAGTCCTGTTCCTGCACCCAGCTCAACTGCAGTCTTTCCTTTCAAGTCAATGTGACCCAGCTCGAGGTACATGCACAACACCACAGCCTACACAAAGACAGAAGAAAAATACAAGTCATTTTTGCGTTCTGTAAGCTGTCTCATAACAAAGGCTTTTTTCTGAAGTTTGACTGTGTAATATGACACCCATGACCGTAGCAAACTGGAATGGTTAGGCAGACTGCAGTGCAGACACTGTTGTTTAACCTCCACTCACAGATTATGATAGGAAGAATTTAGCCACGATCTAAAGAGCTACGGTTAATATCTGTTTTGTGCATGAAGAAGAATATGTGATCAGTGCACTCACTGCATCCCACACCACAGCAGCCACCCCCAGTCGGTTCCAGTCCTGAGTTAGTCGCAGTCGGTGGTTGGCGAAATAAAACTCGGCGGATGTGTTGTGTAGTTTAGAGAGCGCAGGCACTAAATTCTCCTCGTATGGAACCAGGGCCATACTGACTGATAACTCTGTGGATGAATCTACAGTCTCACTGATGAGAAAATCTACAATCTACACTCCCTGTGCTGACACTCTAACGGCAAAGAGCAACTAATACATCACACGTGCTAACTGGACAGCGATTTTGTCAGCCAAGATGTCACACCAGCCGTTTTATCACAGATAGCCGACAGTTCATTTACTTTTTACACACATCCAGCAGCAAACAATTTAACCTGGTTGATGACTGGACAAACCACCGTTTCACACACTAACCAAGGCACTACACTGCTATCACATTTTCATATGCAGTATTGCAGGAATGGACTATAAAACACATTACTCAAACAGGTGGGTTTGTCGAGGATGCGACGACCACAAAGTAAGCAAGTTAACATTCGCTGTTATTAAAATCTGCCGTTGTCGGGTGCCATAGCTAAAGAGTGTCCCCTAGCGTTTAGGAGTTCTATTTATCAGACGAGCTAAAACGAATTTGGGAGATTTAGCGGGAGTTTGACAGAATTACACGAAAATGGAAGATTTTGACATAACAGATGAAAATACTTGTTAATCTGCCATTTAAAAGAGAAACGATTAAATCCGAAGCCTGATGAAGAAAGTGGGCTGTTGTTTTTAGTATGAATTGGTGACGTTCACAAGAAATGTTGAGTTACAGGTACATACTTAAAGGCTATGGGAAGTACGTCATTTACACTGACAGCTTTGAGAATATACTTACTGGAAAAAAAAAACGTTTAATAGCCACTGTCCTACACATGACAGTATAAATGTGTCTTCTTGAGAGCACTGCAATAAGATGAGATGACTTTATCAGCTTTGGGTGCAAGATGTGGGTCCTGTGTTAAATGCAAGTCATATACCAACTAAGAGACACAAAGGACAGAAAACGCTCAACATATGCTTTTCTGCTTTTATTTTAGTGGAACCTCGTGTGTCCTCTCTTTAGATTGCATTAAGGGCTTCCAAGGATCACCCGTGCAGATCAGGATGGGCAGCACTGGAAGGAAATCATCAGCATGGATGGATGGGGCAGCATGATCACTCTGTAATGCGTCGGAAGGATTGAACTGTGGGACTAACTGCGCCCCATTCAACAGGTTTCCGATACTCCCCCTTCTCTAGCAGGTACTGGCGGCCCCTGAAGTTGGGGTGCTCATAGAGCACCCATACACCCTCCACGACCTTGCAGGAGTGGACCTCACAGGTGCAGAACCGCTCCAACACTGATGGACAGTCTTCAGTGGACTCATAAACATGGCCAGCAAAGTCTCCCTTGTCATAAAGCTGGATCTTATACTGGGCACCACTTGCCTGCAAACAGGAATTACAAGGTATATTGTCCATAGTTCAAGTACAGGTGGAATTGTAGGGAAAAAGAGGATGACATAAGGAAAGAAACAAGAACAGCCAGTAAGTATACGCTTTTCTCACATTCAATATTATTTAAGTATCTTTTTTTTTTTTTACAGATAGGCACAACGTTAAAGCAGGGGCTTGGGGTAAAACTTTAACCTCAATTCTAACTTGAGAGCTGTGAATTAGTGTGTCATTTTGTCTAAGTTGCATCCCTTTTTAAATATACTGTTCTGAATTGTAGGTACAGGTGTGTATGGGGATGGGTTGTTGTTGTATTGCATTGATGAGTCGTTGCATTGGTATTCCACTCACAATATGGATCATCTTGCAGGAGCCGAGACGGTCATTGAGACCCATCCAGCGTTGGTATTCTGGGTACTCTCCTCTGGTCAGAACATACTGGTTTCCAGTGAAGTTAGGTCTCTCATAGACCACCCATGCCCCACTCTCCACACGAATGGAGTTGCAGCGGTTCAGGTAGACATGGAAGTCTGCGCAGTCGCTGTCACAGTCGTAGCGTCGACCCTGGAAGCTCTTGTCTTCAAAGAAAATGATCTACAGGGAAGGAAAGGAACTTGTATTCGAAATGATTTTATTAATAGCTCATACTTTACAAAAAAAAAAAAAAGATGCTAAACGATTGTTCATACTGCTGTCACTTCAACAAATGCCTATTGATGGTTACCACTACTGGAACTACAAACACCACCTGAAGTAATTCAGCCCATTATGCATTAGACATCCCACTATCTGTGTATTCATACCATGATGACATAAATACATGCACCTACTGAACACATAGTTTCTCAGTAATATGTATGCATAGTTATATAACGTATAACTACAATAAATTCTACATTATTACAATGCAACCCTATAAAACATTCTTACTTTATGTTACTGTATAAATGTGATGATATAAAAAACATTTTTTTCTATGAAGTGGGACACTGTCATGTCTCCATAATAATTTAGTTCATTTTGGCTACCTTACATAAATTCATTTATCATAAGTTACCTTACCACCTTGGTACTCACCCGGCCCATTCTGGCTGTGCTGGGTCCTACTGGCAACAGTTCTTAAGAGGAGATAGTGTGGTGCTTGTTTGGGTCTGCTCCCTGGCCTCTTTTATATCCTGTCAGAGTCTATAAATCCCACAATTGCTTTGTCATGAAAATGACATCCAAAAATTGAGTCAGTGGTTCTCGTGCTAAGCACGTTTTTCCAGAAAAGGGGGTGGGATTATTCTGTATACCAGCTGTGTTGTGTATCTGGCAACCGCTTATGGAGTAATTTGGTTACGTTTTGTTTGTTTGTGATGTGTTTGCCAGTGCATGCCTGCTTGTTTTGGGTACGTGTCTCTGGGGCATATGTGTTCAGTTGTATGTGAGTGTGTGTATGTGAGATAGATAGATAGATAGATAGATAGATAGATAGATAGATAGATAGATAGATATATGGAGAGAGAGAGAGAGAGAGAGAGAGAAAGAGCGACAAATGATATGTTATAAAAATTATGCGTACTGTGCCAGGTATTTAATATTTAAATAATAAATATTTGCATCATTTCTGTATGCCATACAATGCCATACAGTCAAATACTTTACAACGGAGCAAGGAGTGTTGGGCAGAAGGGGGCCAAAGGAGTAAGAATAGAAAGGGGGGGGGTGATGTGTGTGTCCGTATGTGTGTGTGTGTGTGTGTGTGTGTGTGTGTGTGTGTGTGTGTGTGTTTGTGTGTGTGTGTGTTTGTGTGTGTGTTTATGTGCATGTGTTTATGAGTTAAAGGCTCAGCTAACAGTTAAGCGATACTGTTCTGGAATGTGAGTACTGGCATAAGGAGCCTAGTGACAGTTTCAACCACACTCACTCTTCTTTTCTCTCTTTACATTTCTCTCTTGCTTCCAACAGCCCTCTCAAGAACATGGAGGAACCCCCTGATTGAGTGAATTACTCCATTTTAAAGAATTCACCTAAGGGCACATCTGTTTTTCCTAATCTCCCTCCCTGTTTCCTTCAACACACCAGAAACACAGGTAAGCACTCACACCTGTAATGTGTTTGTTAGAGTCACAATCCCATTCTGCACATGACAGTGCATGAACACAATACATGGCAGTACACTACTTCAGTCATTTATGCCAATTCTGCTATTATTGATTGTTATTGTGTTGGGCATATGTTTAACAGTGACTTAGCATAACGTTTTGCCCTGAAAAATCTAAACTATTCACCCTCGTGTGTATTTAATTTGCATATTTCAAGGCTGTACTTCATCTTGTTTAAACTGTAAAATTTACACTATAGCCAATATGTTACATCTTGGTTATTTTTTCATAATAAGCACAGGATCTTGTTGTTGCTGTTGTTGTTGTTGTTGTTTTTTTTCAGCAACACAAAAAAATTAATTTAGGTACTTCTCTTATTCTTAATTCCCAAATTTCCCTAAATGATGGACGTGATAAGAATCCACTCTAAGAGAAGATAATCTGTGTATTTTTCCATCTTTAAATTGGTCTATTGTCACCCTGCAGGACTGTGTGTGAGACCTGATTGGCTCTTGTGAAACAAGGGAATGATGTCTCAATTTAGACATGAAATGTAATGCTGTCTTTGATCTTTGTTACCTTCGTTCGTGTGATTATATCATAAAAACCTAAATGTGGATACTTCCTCTATGTCACCTTTGTAGATTTTTTGCATTTCTATTGCAGGCCTATAGAGAAAGTATTTTATCGTTGTCAGTGTAACTGATTACTGCGGCTGGTGTAATTTGATGTCGTGGAGCAGGCTTTTTTAGCCGGGTGTAGCGCGAATATCCTAGGGGTTTGTTTCGGTGCTATAGTGGCTTCGTCAAATTTTTGACTGAAATGTGACTGTCAAGCTAAATTCCCTTAAAGTCTCAAGGGGTACTAGAGAATAATGATTTCGGTTGAAGGGGTTCAGTGGAACCACTCTCCAAGAGCAATTCTGAGTTTGGTGGTCTGCAAACGTATGAAGTCAATATACACAGCAAATTGACCATGATTTAATTTACCTAGTGTTTATATGGTTTTATTGGGCTGATGTGCGAGAACAGTAGCACTTAGAGACAATGTAGGACTGGCGAATGTGACTGAAATGTGATATTCTAAACAATATCCGTCCTTGGTTCTTTCAATGAAACTTTCATCAGCAGCGTCGCAATGGACTCTACTATGTAGCCATAATGGCATGGACCCTTTACTAAATATCATTGTTCCAACATTTCTTGGTGGACTCGACCTGCCAATGGAAATGTTACCAAGTGAGTGTTCGCTGGCCTTGGTCAAAAAGCAGAGCATAAGACTGAACTTGCACTGCTAGAGTCAACTGGCCATGGTTTTGCTTTTTCATTTATACATATACAAAAGTTGTAAGCAGACATAACAAACCGTTTCCCGCCACATTTATGATAGTTGCAAAGTGGAAAGTTCCATTTAGTTAATTTCTGGAGGGGGCGGGGTGGATATCTCGTCAAAGAAAAACTAATTTACAATTGCTTAATTTTTAATTTCTTAGATTGTTGTGACGGAATTATTGTCAAAGATTATTTGTGTTTTTTCATTGCGGCTGTTGTTTAGAGTGTTGTATAAAGGTGTTATTAGAGATTTTGTCGTAGGTATTTCTTTATTTTCATGGATTTATACACTTTAAATATTGACATGCCTGCTCAGTCGACTTTTTTTTTCTCGGTTTCTAGTCATAGGGAGGTTGTAAAGGGAGGGAATTTGTTGAATTTCTGTGGGGTGGTCAGTCGATTTATTGGTAATTCAGTTTTATTTGAATTTAGTAATTGTCGTTTAAGAATAATTTGGTTTATATAATCTCTGTTTCTTTGCCAAAGATTAACCCAATCAAGCTGACCCAGGGATGGAAAACGAGACAAGCGTAAGATGTCATCCATTGTCTAGTTTGAAGTGAATTTTCACTGTCCTGTAACTAGATGATATTGCTTAACGGCTAAGGGGAATATATTAGTTTAATGAGAGTTACTTTGTACCGAAACCACCTTATTCTTGACCATTGTTTAGTGCATTTTACATTGTGCTAAATTAGCTAGAGAGGTTTTCTATGTAATCGCTATCGATCGTTGTCTAAGCCGCTAAGCTAGCGGCTAACGCTGCTATAGGGGCAGTTTATAAGGTAATATATATACATGAAACTATTTATATATATCCCAAAGATACCTGGGTAATGCGTGTTAATGAGCACTTAACACTGAGCTTTAGTTATAGTTAGTTAAATACAGATGTTTCTAGTTTTCCCCTTTGTAAAGTTAATGTTAAATGGCAAGTTGGTAAAAAGTTTTATTTTGTTTTATTTTGAAAGCTGTGGTTAACAATGTATTGGGTAACTCGAGTAGTAAGTGAAGTCTAGACATTTTGCCTATAGTTTAATGTAACTTACTGAAATATTTAGTGTTCATTTAAAATACAGATCCAGACAAGTGCTCCTTCCTCAAGCCCCACGTCCCCTGAACGAGATACTCTGTTGCATCATGCACCACGGTTTGGCACTGTTATACCGAACCGAATCTTTGTGGGAGGAATAGATAATAAGGTGAGTGTATCAGTTTTATTATTGTCTGCATTACAGATATCTTAAAAAGAGGATCCCTCTACTATAAATCAAATCAATCAATCGGTGTAATACATTGTTGGGTTTACAGTGTAGTGTATATTGGTTAATTCCCCTTGCTGTGTGTTGGTTTGTCGCTGCAGACTAATGAGAATGATCTTAGACGTTTCTTCTCTCAGTATGGAACCGTGAAAGAAGTGAAGATTGTTATTGATCGTGCTGGTGTGTCAAAGGGGTGAGCCATTTTCTCCTGTCTCCAGTCTCTAGTAAACAGCTCATTCTGTTACTACATAAAAATATTGACATCTTGGAATTTGGCATGAACTCACATTCTATATATTATTGAAGAATATTTTAAATTATATTTTGTACACGCTAACGAGGTTGTTTAAAAAGAGTGTTGAGAACTATTGATTCATACCTCTGTGAGTATAATTTTATGATTCTGTGTGAAAATTTCTCAGGTATGGCTTTGTCACATTTGAAACTCCAGAAGATGCCCAGAAGATTCTTCAAGATGTGAGTATGGGGAGATTGAATTCTGAGTCTTAGGAATGTATTCTCATTCCCTTGTAGGATGAGAAAGGGTTTACAGTTTTACTGCTTCTGCTAAAGTCAACTGGATAATGATTAGTCTGCTTGTTAGCATTTTAATCTGGTCAAATGAGACAGGGATATCTCATTCACACCTCATTAACACGGTGTATGTTACATTCGGCTGCGTTATGCCTGTGTACACTCACCATCAGCGACCTGTAGGATCACGTCTCCCACTTATCCTTTGGTTCTCACTTTTCCCATCCCTGCCTGTATTTAAACCTCCTCTCTGTTTTTTTTTCCCCAGGCTGACCAACTTTCTTTTCACGATAAGAAACTCAACATTGGTCAAGCTGTCCGCAAAAAGCAAGTGGGAGTTCCATGTAAGAGGCCTGTGACTGATATCATGCTCCTAATCTATGCTTTATGTTCCAGAATATTCCAAAATTTGAGGTTTCACAGATTGACCAATAAACTTTTTTGCTGGTGTGGATCTAGTCAGAGCACTTCATCGTGTGTCCATGTGTGTATCGGTCTCTGTCGAAATCAGGTGGTACTGCAGTTCCTAACCACAACCCTGCTCTGGGCTTCCCAGGCCACTGTGGTACCATGTACCTCACCACCCCCGCAGGCTACCCATATACCTACCATAACGGTGTGGCCTACTTCAACCAGCCAGACATCAGCCCTGCCAGTGCACACTGGCCTGTGAGTGTCCTTTAGTGATCTGCTAAAATCCCACCCTCAACAGGCTTTGTTTGCTAAAGCCCACTGAGGATGTGTGGATTTATTTAAGCGTTTCAAATATAGTCTCTGTTGTCTGTAGGTTTTTGGCGGGAAAGTATTTTACATGGTCTTTGTGATATAATTTATTACAGAATTTCATATTGAATTCATACGTATTTTGTCTGTTTATTCTTTGTGTGCGCGTGTCTCAGTCACGCACAGTGTCTGGATCTCCCATTATGCTTACACATCCCAGCCCTCAGATCTACCCACAGTCAACTTGCCCCCTTTACCAGGTCAAAAAACCTTTGTTAGAACCCCTACCGCTTTAATGAATATGCTAATAACAGTCTTATGCCATTGTTATTTAATTCCTCCCTTGTATTTCAGACTCCCACCCAGTGTGTATCTGGACCCCTAACCTGGAATTTCCCGCAAGTAGAGGTGTGTGTCTGTTGTTTTGTGACTTAACATAATGATGTTCCTAAATATTGAAGGTTAACCTCACACAATATGTGTTTTAGTCTCCTGTCCCCTCTAGCCCTGTGTTATATGTGCAGCCACCAGAGATGCTGTACCACCCAATGGAGCTGACCCCAGACAGTGGATGTGCCCAACCAGCTCTGCCTTTAGTGGAGACTACCATTCCTGAGGTGGGTTAAAACACACTTACATACACACACAACTCATGTTAGAAGTAATACATGAACTCTGTGACAGCGTATGTATTATTAAAACAGCCCTACGTGGATCACGTGGTGCAGCAGGCATATCATCAGACTTACGTCCAGAACGCTACAGGAATTCCTACAGTTATCATGCCTCAGGAGGGAGGAAAGGTCAGAGGTCATGTATGTCATGTTCACAAAGCACTTATGATTTTTACATATAAAAAACACATATTACATATGAGTATGCACATATAAAATGTGTGATCAAAGAATCTCACTTCAAGTCTAGCTGTCATTCATTGCTCATTCTTGGAAGTAGTGGTATGGAAATTTGCCAATAGGGGGATGGTTTGAATATAGACCTTTACGTTCCATATTCTGAAGCCAGTTGTGAATGCATAAATACTCTTTTATTCATCTCTTCCTCAGGAACAGAGGTTTTACCCGATGAGACGAGGGATTCCTCACTCTGTTCACCTGAAATCCAGGTATAGTCGGAGCCCTCATTATGCTCACATGCGGAAGAGCTACCGCCCTGACATCTCAGAGCTCTCTCCCTCAGCTGTCACTCAAACTCTCAAGTAGAAAGGACATCCTGGGATAGGGGCCGTCTGAAAGCACCCCCCCCACCTGTATGTTCCAGTATATTTACAAGTTCTTATTGTTAGGTTTGCAATAAATGTGTACTTTGTTACAAAAAAAAAATTAGACTGAATAAAGTTGTAACTTGAATACATGCTTGGGATCCTTGTGTTACTGATCTTGAATATACTTTAATATCGTAGCAAGAAGCTTTGACTTTATAGTCCATCTTATGTGGGGAAAAAAAGTATGTTACATAAAATCACAGAAAGCAGAGAAACAGCAGGGAAACGATGAGTCTGTTCCGAGTACTTGTTATTTATTCAAATACAACTGAAAACGTTACACTTTGGAAAAAAGGGTGGATGGTCTTAGTAGTAGATGGCATGAATGTATAGTTCCCTCCACCCAACATAATAATTTAATAAGGAGAATCTGTAGAACGAAAGGAAATAGAGAGGAGGCATCAGAAAGCAAAGCAGATGGGGGAGAGAGAAGGAAATGCCTCTTCAATAAAGATACAAAGGTTTAGTTCAAGGATAAATGTACATATATCAGTCAGCACACTGAAATGTCCCTTTGGTGTAGCCATAGCTCCACCTGGTGATGACAGTTTACTCAGCCAGCTGAATATTTGTTTGCTTTTTTTTTTTTCCTCATCTATATCAAAAACAGTTTATGTTGACCTTTGTGCAAGCGGCAGCATGAATTTGGCATTAATAGGGTAATGTCTTAAATTTTTGTCTGACAAGATGATGTACAATACTTGGACAGGTGTTGAGAGTCTGTTGACGTGTGATGTCTTTTTTGTTTATGTGAGAAAGCATGCAATGCATATCTGACCTAATGTAAACTTAACACAATGAGTCAGGAACCGTATATTAACGTGTGAGAGGGACGTATCTGGCCATTGAAACTACTGGAGTGTTTTAAGGCATGTTAGGCCAAAAGTACTTGATCAGTGACTGATGTGTGTTTGGCCAGGTTACGTGCGCACGTGTGTGTGTGTGTGTGTGTATGCAGGATGTGTATCAGTAATAAGTAGTGTTTCAGTGTTTATATTTTGGCCAGGTTTGTGCAGTTCATGCTTCACTCTCTCCTGCGCCTGAATTTTGCACTTCCTCCTCCAGAATGGGCACAATTAGATTGTCCTTGGACATCAGGCTGTATTTCATCACAAAACGAGTGAACCGGTGACACAGGAACGTCTCGTTCTGAAGAGGAAAACATACAAGAGTCAAGGGAATAAATCACGAGTACAGGCAAACAGACAGATAAACAGAAAGAAACAGATGTTCCTCCTGCTCACCTCATATTTGTCAAATATCTGACGATGATGAAAGTAAGCGTGGGAGAATATCCTGTAGATACGACGGCAGACTGAACCAAGTTTAGCTACGGATGACTCCTTAATACTCACTCTGACAAAGGAAAACACGTATGGTGAGTACATAAAACACTGAATATTTCAGCACTAATCATTACTGGCCAACATTCGTTTGTATGGCAATCTGACTAAAACAACTCTGAACACGCATTTTTTTTTTGTAGTCATTCATCTGTTCTTCTGTTCTAACCAGTTTGCAAAAATAAATGTGAAAAAATAACAGATTGCAAGCCTGGCCATCACATCTGTGCTGCAAGTGCTTACCGGCTTGGAAAATACTTGTTACTATTGAGAAGACAGGCGGCTCCATCCAGAGTGTGTCTGGTGTAGTCAATGGCTGGACACTGCACAGAAAACATGAATGTCTGTTTGATATAACTGCCAGTTAAGACTGTGATGCTAACAGATATTAGTCTACATATGACTCTATATGGTTTCATTTTTAACTATTACAGATTCATGCAGGTGTGACAGCATTATGTGGAAAAATGATAAGAGAATGAAAATACATAGAGGTGTAGTCAGGTAACATCATATGCTAGCACAGGCAGACACTGTACAGACAATATGGTTACCTGCCAAACAAACACAACCCACAGAATAACAAAGACTAAACACATATCATATAACGTTTCATTCTAGATGTGTTCTGAAATCACATAGCTTATATTTTGTTTTGTTCGGCAAAAACAACAACAACTTTATTCTTTTAGATGAGATCAGACTGTTTCAAGCATAGCTTCACATTGCGCTAGAAGTCTGGGCTAATCATAACGTCACAGGACCAACCGAAGCTCTGAGGTGGAAATGAAAGAAGATTTCGTGAGCTGAAGACACCTTACCTCTTTGGGGGTTTTGTGTGCAGCACAGAGGAAGATCCACTGTTCTGTTGCAGTCATCTGGGTGCATGTTTCAGGGTGGCATTCTCCCTAAGAAAACATGATACATCAGACTTAAGCAACTCACTCATAATCTGTCATACCACGCGTAATCTGTCAAACATACGCCCGGAAGCCTTTACTGCAGTACACGTTGGTACTAAACTGATGCTACTTATGTATCAAGTTGCAACTGTAGTACAAGCTGTGCTACTTCCAACAGACATCAGTTTGTGTTCTAGTTTGAAATGTAGCATGAATGTGAATGATGAGAAAGGACGTTATACCTGTAATTTGACAGCAAGTCCATTCAGTTCCAGACAAAATTGTCTGTAAGAAATGGAGACGAGTAAAACTGAATGGTCACAAAGTTAAATCACAAAGAACAAAAACATCAGAAAACAAATAGGGTCTCGTGACAAAAACTACAATAGTAGATTTATAGTCCCAACATGTTATGCTTATCTTGCATAAATTTAACAATTACTTCCATACAGTCATACTAATTTGGGTTCATGTCGATAATTATGAGTGGACATGAGGGTGAGCAACCATTCTCAATATGATGACCATTTCGTTTCACTGTTGTGACTGGTAGCCTATATTCCTTTTTTATTTCAATTCCAACCCCTTGGTAATGAAGTAACGTTTTCCCCGGGATTTCCGTGGACGTTTAGCGTGCATGACACAACACGGTAAGAACGCACGGGGCGAAGCATCTAAGATACGCTTTTCGTAACCCATCGTCGGAACACTGTAGTTTTACAACGGCAGACCCAAGTCAATAACATCCGCCGTCACTTAATTACGTAGCCTAGTGTCAGTGCGATCGGATTCTTTTGGCACCGCAGTTGACTTTTCCGGAGTACTTATGAATTCTCCTTCCCATCTTTCCTTGACCTCGTGACGACTTCAATCGGGGTCAAGGAAAGGGGGTCAAGGAAAGGATATAGGACTTTTTTTTTTTTTTTACTATTCGGATGCACCCCTGGACTGCTGCTGATTTTCAAACTGACTAAATTCGGTGCTTGGCTGAGTCTTTGATTGGCTGAATAGTGCAGACACTAGTCTCCTTGATACAAATTTACTGCCAAAAACCATGTGCACTTCAAACTGCCAGAATCATATTTGAGATCTGAGGAATCCTGCTTGGCAAAACCTCAACTTCTGACATTCCTCATGATACTTTTATGCTTGATTAAAACAAATTTCATGCATGCAGTCCCAATTCATACTTCATAAGTCAACCACGAGACTGAATAAAATACTGTTAAATTTTAATCAACTACATGTACCACTAATGTAACAGAATGGAGTGAAATGTACCTCAGGTGTTCATATTTCCAGACCCCTTCGTCTTGGCCCTCTGGAGGCTCAAGGATCTTGTCAATGTTGGCACAGTCTGAGCGGATGTTCTGCTGAATGTACTGGGGAGGAAACAGAGGCCAAGATTTACCAGCTGACTGCCTAATAACAGCTGACGTTAAGATGGATTCCAAGCTTATACATGATACATTTAAATTTCCCAGTAGTCTGTCATTACTGTAAGTTTGGGTGAACTGGCCACAGACAGTAAACTAAATCTTCGTAGGGCCGCTGAATGGAACGAAACAAAATACAGTAGGTGTCGGCACAAATGCATGCTGTTCACATCACTCAGACCCACCTGTTGCACAGCAAGTGTGCTGTCCATCTCCTCAAACGACTCATCCGGCCAACTGTAAAAGTCCTGAGGACACATTGTACGATAGCAATATTACATGAGTAAAAAAGTTCAGAGGTGAATTTAAAGAAAGGTACCCTACTGAATAAAGCACTTTGGTACTGAATATATTAGAGGACCAAACAGTGGGTGGGCGACGTGTGAGGTACGATCCTATTTCTCTTCTGTGCTACTGTGACAGAGACAACGTTCCTTAGACTGGTTAACAGCTACATAGCTAATCTGTGTGCTAGCTCCTTTCCAAAGTACACAGTTCCCAATCTCTCTTATTTTCAGAAGAATGCTAGTAGTACGAGTGTTAACAAAATATCTTAATTAACCTTAATTTGCTGACTAGCTAGGTGAGTTGCACAGTTAGAGTAACATAAGCACACACACAACAACGTGTAGACTACTACTTAATATTGACAGTAATGTAAAAACTAAGATAGCTAGCCAGCTAAAGGATAGTTAATCGTATCGATTTACAAAGCTCTGTTGCTCTGGGTCAAAACTACTCTATATAGTAGAATAACAACGCTAGACCAATTACATGATTTTGCTATAGCACCAGTGAGGTTAGCAGTATTTCAACCAGTTGGGCAATTAAGTTCATTTGGCAAAGTAAACGTGATCTGTCATGTCTAACAGCTAAGTTAGCCTAAGATGAACTATTAGGGTGCTGGCGTCAAAACCAAACCAAAGCCAGTTTTAGGTTAAACTATGATGACATGATCCAGCTTGCTCAGTGGTTCATGTTAGGCCATTTTCATCCAATTTGAAACCAATCCATCCCCATGCGTAAACACTGAATATCTTTACAGGACCACAACGCAAGTCTTTCGTACTTTTCCTCATCTAAACGCTATCTCTTCAATTCATTACGAAATGAACGATGAATATTCTGATACCTTCGCCTTCGTTCCTGGGCGATTTCTCCTCAGAACTGCTGTACCCTCCGCCATGACCATCTCGGCAACAACTTCCGGATATAAATGTTCCGTTCCACATTCTACCACTAGACGACGCTTCAGAGTGGCTGATGGTTTGTTCAGGTTGATAAGAAAGTGAGTGCAAATCAGAAATTTTTGTTAGATATTAATGAATAGAATTAATCAAAGCCAATTCTCAGTGAATACATACATAAATCTCCTGCAACACTACCAGCAGTGACAACCAAATCAGACAAATAACAACCACGCCCCTTATTTAAAACTGAGATTTTTTTTAAAATCTTAAAATAAAGGTTTTTTTTTTTTGGTTTGCTTGTTCGTCTATTTTTGACTGTCACGAAGAATGTCAGAGAACTCCACAGGACTGAGCCACTCTCATGGAATACGAAGTAATTACACTACCGTTTACAAAAGTAAAGCAGATAAAACTGTCATACTTATGCTACTACAGCAATCACTCACTCACTCATAAAGCCGCTTATCGTGATGGGGGGTGGTCCTGGAGCCTATCCCAGACCTCAAAGGGCGAAACGCAGGGAAACACTCTGGACAGGTCATCAGTCCATCGCAGGGCAGACACACAGACAACACACTCACACACACATTAATACCTAGGGGCAATTAAGTGTCTCCAATTCACCTAACCTGCATGTCTTTGGACTGTGGGAGGAAATCGGGGCTCCCGGAGGAAACCCACGCAGACACGGGGAGAGCATGCAAACTCCACACAGAAAGGACCCTGGCCGCTCGGCCGGGAATCGAACCGGAGACCTTCTTGCTGTGAGGCCATCGTGCAATCAAACAAACAAAAGTTTGAACAAAAAGACCACTAAAACAAACTGTGTGACTGTTGTTTTCAATTAAATGGCTTGGAGTGACATCGACAGCAATGTCTCAGACTAAAAGAAAAACAACTAAACAATATTCCTCAGTTTATTAAATAATTTTAAAAAAATCCATTTCCAACTATTGTTTATTGCATAGTAGCACATTGGCATTGATTGCATAATCACAACCCAACCAAAAGTTTAGTTGCTCCTTCACAGACTGATTCTAGATGCTTATCCAATCGCGTTTCTGGAAGTTTCTCGAATTCAAACCCCGGAACGAGCATACGGTAGATATTAAGAAATAACTATCTATTATTAGAGACTTTTGGAATGTATTTTATTGCTAATTGTATCTTATTCACTTATCTGATCACGCTGCACGATCTACACATATACTATAAGGTAACATGTGTTTAATAATTGCGTTTTCCGCAACAATCAATTTGTACATGCTGGTTACCGACCTGGCCATCCAAGTACCCGGATGACAAGGATCCATGTGAATTTATAGCTTAGTGAATGACACGTTAGGTTGTCAGAGTGGTGACAGCTGTGAGCACTCACGCCTTCTGCACGTTCACGTTAACCATCGTTTACTATTTTCCATTATTTTGTTGAGCGAAGCTGGACCAATTTCTTCTTTCTTGACATTGCTGTCATAACTTAGAAGTAAGTGATGGTTACTTATATATATAATTTTATGCATCAGATTGCTTGAATCATCAACTTGGTCTGTGCACCGGCGGACACTTGCTCTAACTTGCTTAGCAGAACGTATTTGGCAGTCCGATTGTTTTCTGCGAGACAGGTGAATTGAGAAAGCGTGCTTTATTAAGAGCAATGACCAAATAGTCACAACTGCCATGCAGCAGATTTTGTTTGATAACCTTACTGGTCCTAAGTTGTCTAACAAAATACTAAAATGCATAACAGTTTGTTAATTATACGACGGCTGGTTATCAGTGGGACCGCTGACATTATTAAAGATTTTCTGTCTCACTGTCAACATTTTCTTTTGTCTCGGACGGGAAATATTATGGTCAGCGTGGCCCGCATAGATACTGTTTTTGAATAAGACTAGCTTTAAGGACACATTGTTATTCTAGTACGTTCTCTAGTAGTGATGTAATTGTGACTGAGAGCCACAGACACACTGAGGGGTCGTGATAAGAGAACTTCGAGATATACCGATTTGTGAATCAATCATTTGGCAGCCTATCTTAAAGTTGGTTATACTGTCACACTGCCATATTGACTCACCAACAAAAAAGTCAAAGCTGACTGTTTTTCATTTGTTGAAAGTCTCTGAACACCAGGCGGCTGTATCTAAACTGTTTGTGGTACATATACTTTTGAGTAAGGTCAGGATAATGCTAAATGAATGAGTGCACGTGGCCTCTATTTTCGTTGATTTAATAACTGTTTTAGAGGCATACATCCGTGCTAATACAACGCGGTGTTACAAAGAGGAAGACATTTTTGGCTCTGTCATTTGGTCAGATCATGACTACACAAACGTAACTAAGGCGAACCTTGTTCTTTAATATTCTGTTCATTAGTTATTCCAGAGTGAATATCATCGCCACATTCTGACTTTGTACGCTTCTCATATTTGCCAGGCATGCTGCGTTTACCCAGCCTGATGAGACAACTGAGGCCAGTGTCCCGAGCACTGGGCCCTCACCTCAGCCGTGCCTATGCCAAAGATGTTAAATTTGGTGCCGACGCCAGAGCCCTCATGCTCCAAGGGGTGGACCTGTTGGCCGACGCAGTCGCTGTTACTATGGGACCTAAGGTACGTTGGGCAAGCGATGGTATATTTTCTGTTAAGTTTTTGAAAATACTGTGTCTGCGTACTAAGACTCTATTTGCGTGCTTTGTTCTACAGGGACGCACCGTTATCATTGAACAGAGTTGGGGCAGTCCCAAGGTAGGACTTGATGACATATTTTCAGCATATATTGAGAGACTTGAAATCACATTAATGTCATCAGAAATTGAAACAGCGTTACAAATAAATATATTTAGAAAAAATCTCTCACTGTATCCTTCCCAAGGTTACTAAAGACGGCGTGACAGTGGCTAAGAGCATTGACCTAAAGGACAAGTACAAAAACATTGGTGCTAAACTGGTCCAGGATGTGGCTAACAACACTAACGAGGAGGCTGGAGATGGCACCACAACAGCCACTGTGCTGGCGCGTGCCATCGCTAAGGACGGCTTCGACAACATCAGCAAGGGAGCCAACCCCGTAGAGATCCGCAAGGGCGTGATGCTGGCCGTGGAGACAGTCATCGCTGAGCTGAAGAAGCTGTCCAAGCCTGTAACCACACCAGAGGAGATTGCACAGGTAGAGTGGGCTGACTCTTTTTTTTGGGGGGGGGGGATATGAGATTCTGGGTTTTTTTATATATATATATATATATATGAAATTATCTGCTTGAGAATAGTTAAGAGAACTAGAGTCACCCAGAAAATCTTATTAAGCTGTTAAAATATATTCTTTACAGTAGATTTTTTTTAATCATCGTGTCTTTTTTTGTTAATTACTATCTATTGTTTAGGTTGCCACCATCTCTGCGAATGGGGACAGTGAGGTTGGGAACATCATCTCTGATGCGATGAAGAAGGTGGGCCGTAAGGGAGTTATCACCGTGAAGGATGGGAAAACAATGCATGATGAGTTGGAGGTCATTGAGGGACTCAAATTTGACAGAGGATATATTTCCCCTTATTTCATCAACACAGCCAAAGGTTAGAGCTTTATCCTGCTCTTCACTTTTTTTTACGTTGTGGGCGTTCTAATTCATATGCCAAAACTTTTTTTCACAGTCGCTTTATGCACTGGATGCATGACTTATGTTTTGAAATAGCATTTGTTTCTTTTGTTACTGTAACTACTGCAGATTTGAATACTAAACTAACCCCTGTCTTAAATGAACAGCTACATCACATGAATTGATTCTTTTCTTTCTTTTTTTTTTTTTTTTAATTTTCATATTATGATATAAAGACTGCCAGTCGAGACGTCTCATTTCACCCGTTCCCTTTCTCAGGTCAGAAGTGTGAGTTCCAGGATGCATACCTTCTGCTGAGTGAGAAGAAGATCTCCAGTGTTCAGAGCATCGTTCCTGCCCTGGAAATTGCCAACCAGCACCGTAAGCCACTTGTCATCGTGGCTGAGGATGTGGATGGCGAGGCCCTTAGCACACTGGTCCTCAACAGGTTAATGAAACTTAATGCGCAACATAAGACACAGTTATAGAGTGTCTTAAACAGGTATAGGGTGTCTTGAACATATGTGACCTATACTGATTAGTGTTGTTCAAGTTGTACTGACTGGTTTAGATGAAACTGTGCTTGATCATAATAGGCCTAGTTACGTCTGATGTAACTGAATCTTATGGATATTCTAGTTTTGTTCAGGAATGGCAATCTCTTCATTTTGTTTTCAGGCTGAAAGTAGGACTTCAAGTTGTAGCTGTGAAGGCCCCAGGGTTTGGAGACAACAGAAAGAACCAGCTGAAAGACATGGCCATTGCCTCTGGGGGCACTGTGAGTTACATTTGGAAAATGAGTTTTGTGATTTGGGGTCATATTTCACTGCCCAAAAACTATATATTGCATTGTTAAATCCCATGTATATGTATGTATCATTTAAATAAATGTGTGCTGTTGACTAAATTTAATTACATAAAAAAAAAAACATGTCTAGTTGTAGGTCTAGTTTGTAGACCTGCCCTTCATGTGGTTTGTACTCTTTAACCTTGATTGTGTGATGAAGGATGCTGTCCTGTGTGTAGGTATTTGGTGAAGAGGCCACAGGCTTGGCTCTGGAGGACGTCCAGCCACGTGATTTGGGACACATTGGAGAGGTTCAGGTTACCAAGGATGACACCCTCCTGCTGAGGGGCCGCGGGGATCCCGCTGCCATTGAGAAGCGCATAGCAGAGATCACTGAGCAGCTGGAGACTACCAATAGTGACTACGAGAAGGAAAAGCTGAACGAGCGACTCGCTAAACTCTCTGATGGCGTGGCAGTGATTAAGGTCAGAGGGGACAGATGCTAGTGTCAGAGTCTCTGTCCGTTCTCAGTTCTTCAGTGGTATTAACTCTAGTATATGTCACTTTGAGCAGTGTATTTTTTTTTTTTAATTTTAACTTTCTTACACTCACTCTCATTGAGTATAACATATATAATGGGAGGGTAGGGGGAAGCAAAGCCATACTCCTCACATTCACTTGCAGTTACGCTGCCACCTAGTGGCTTTCGTGTAAATTCAAGATCAGTTATGAAGCAAATGAAGTTACAAAATGCCCATTCATAGCGCTTTAAAGTATTCACATTACAAAATGTCAAAACTCGTTACCAACATACGTTATGTTAATAAAACCTGAATCGTGTGTGCCTTACAGGTGGGTGGAACAAGTGATGTAGAGGTAAATGAGAAGAAAGACCGCGTAACAGACGCTCTTAATGCCACGCGGGCAGCGGTGGAAGAGGGTATTGTGCCAGGAGGAGGCTGTGCTCTCCTGCGCTGTATCCCGGCACTTGATGCCCTCAAACCAGCGAACAGTGACCAAAAGACTGGTAAGTAATCATGTGTTACAATGCAAAGACAGCACACGAGGAGCATAGGAATGCAAGCTGCCCTCTGCTGGACAATCTGAATAAAAAAGGCCACCGTAAAAAGTGCATAGGAAATGCACTGAGACTGATGTAATAATTAATAGTAGTTATTACCTGTATCTTTAAATAGACAGCCTACAGGAGCCCATAGATAATATCTCACTTTTATACCCATGTCTCTTTTGTTATCCCACAGATGTTTATAACACCAAGAGGTGACAGTTCATAGCACTGTATGTTGTGTTGTAATAACTGATGATGTTAAATTAATGTTTAATGAGTCCCGTTTAAAAATGTGGTGCTGCTGTAGCCATTCATCCTTTTAAAATCTTGCTTTTTTTCCACTCTCTTGTCTTTCTGTGTTTTCAGGAATTGACATCATTCGCCGTGCCCTGCGCGTTCCAGCAATGACAATTGCGAAGAATGCAGGTGTGGAGGGCTCCCTGATTGTGGAGAAAATCCTGCAGACAGAGGATATGGGATATGATGCGCTACAGGGAGAATTTGTTAATATGGTGGAGAAAGGCATCATCGACCCTACCAAAGTAAGCACTTCACATTGTAAGAGGTCGAGTCTCCCACCGTTTTATAATGATCTTCTCCTCTTAAACTCTTCTCCTTCCCCTTAGTCCTTTCTCTGCTGTCACACAGCTTACATGTGTGTTCCTACACCTTTATTTTTTCTGGTTTTAAAAAAACAGCTGCTAGTCATCCCTACTTCAGCTTTTACAGGCATGGAAAAAATATAAGTACATGTTGTCTACACCTCTTTCTCTCGGGTTGATTTCAGGTTGTTCGGACAGCTCTGCTTGATGCTGCGGGTGTTGCCTCTTTGTTGTCTACCGCGGAGGCAGTAGTCACAGAGTTACCCAAAGAGGAGAAAGAGGGGGGCATGCCAGGCGGGATGGGAGGAGGCATGTACTAAACTGCCTTAGCACTGGCCGTGCGATAACTGGAGACTTGGTATGCGGGACAGGATGATGGTATCGTGTACCTTGCTCGGAGACCGTGTTGGGAATGCTGTGGAATAGAACACATTAGGCCGTTACCAGCGGAACGTCGTTTGAACAGTACCCAATGCCTTTCTGTCGGTAAACAAGACCAAGAACGGTTGTCTGACAGACCCAGGCTACCATCCAGAGTTGACTGAAACCACACAGTGTTAGAGGTGTACTTGGTTTTACTGTTTGATACAGTTTGTCCAGTTCAGATGTGAAGAATCATGCTGTCTCTCCTAATTCTGTTGTACTGTCAAGCCACAGACCAAGATACCTCTGTGATACATCATATGCCATAATTCTGGTACCATTCTGTTCTCATTTCCTCACAACTCATTTTTGTCTCCATCTTAAACCACTCTGTTCAGTTATCTTTTTTGTATACTTGGCTTTTCATTTTCTGTCCACAATTTCAGCTAAGTTTAAATAGATCAATATTGATGGTGTTTCAGCTCATGTAATAGACAATGCACTTTTCCAAAACTGTAAATATCAGTGTCCAACATCAGTTGAGGGGAGCAGACTTTGTCTCGTGTAGAGAAAATGATACATATTCTTGGGTAACTTTAGAAAAAAAGTCTATTACCTTTAAGAAATATTATCTTCTCTTATTATCTCGTTAAGTGCCCTTAAACAGCTGGGACACTGATACAGTTTTGATTTAAATTTTAAATAGCTGTCAGTGGTCTGAGAAAGTGAACAGGTGATCTAGCGGTTCAAACTTGTACCGTTGGTTATAAGATGCCTTCTGTGTGTATGAATGGTGGGGGGGGGTCTGTTCTTGGAGAATGCTTAGATATATGATTTGATCTCGTCAGTGAGTGTTGATGTTATCAGAATTAAGACAGAGCCTAAACTGTTGTATCTTAAATGTTGAATGGGTTTTCTACAGTGTTGAATGACACTAATACTTTTTAATAAAACGAAGGTGTCGACCATTTCACTCTTTACTGTCTGTTTGTTTTCTACTAATTTTTAGGAAAAAAAACATTCTATGAGTCTTGCACTCTTTAACTCAGTCTGCAACTTTTGCCAGACTGGTAAACGATCCTTAGGTTTAGTCTTTTGTAATATATGACAGGTTTGTCCAGCAGTACGTGATCACTCCCTCATCTGTACAATATCAGCCTCCTCAGATTCTCCCCTGATCTTACTCTTTAACAGCTAAAGATTTTAACTCATCTAAAATCATTATTCATGATCATTTGCTATACAGCGTTGCAAAAGGACTCAGAAGAGTATAGTAACACAAACATTACATATTGCACAGTGATTTATGGTGCCATCTTTAGTGTAAAGCTTTTATATTGGAATTGAAACTATGGGTGCAGGTATTGTGAATTGGAATAGTTCTAATGATAATGAACCCTGCATGTCCATCTCTCCCGCTGTTCTTTGTTGCTGACTTGAGCTGCAGGTGTTGCTGGTTACGAGTGCGCAGCATCTGCCGTTGCAGTCAGCAGATAAAGACTAGTAATTACCAGCTACACCTTGGTTACTCCTTGGGTCACACGTGCATTGTATTCATTGCATACATACACTCATTGCATCCATGCACAGGCATGTGTTTTTGTTTTTTTTTTATTTTTAGAATGAGGGCGAGTGCTAATGTGGTGTACTGACTTCAAACAATACCAGCTGTAAACACATCTTTGTTTTCTTTTTTTTTCCTTTTTTTTTTAAAATCATGGATTATTGGATCAAACATAGTTTGGTAGACGAGGGGGGGGGGGGGGAGTAAAAGGGAGGGTGTGATTGGAAATAATGTGCAGGGCTATGCCGTTTGCATTGATGATTCAGGGTTTTCGCCTCTATGGTCTGGATCAGGTCCTTGGCAGCTTCTCAAAAGCACCAAATCCTAGGTATTAAAATAACAAAAAAACCTCAGCGCGCCATCCTGAAGTGGGTTTATAAAACAGGCCGCGCCCACACTGGTGTGGCTATCACACGCAGGAGAAGAACGTGTGGAGAACCCTCTGCAAGATGAGTAAGGTAAGGAAAACATACAAGGAAAGAAGTTTTTTTAAGTTTCAAGGAGGAGGAACTAACCTCAAAATCTTCATGACCAGTGAGCATTGTTTTGCATTTGAAGGCCCCTCTGTTTAAGAATGCTTGAAGACTGTCAATCACTCAAACCTCAAGAAATGTGATAGAACAAAATACTAGGAAGAAAGCGTGATGAATGTGTATAATGTTTTCATTATCATTTACATGTTTTACTTTTCTAATATATGTAACTCGTACCTAGGTCGTCATGACTGTTGCATGAATGTTTTTTTTTTTTTTTTTTACAGATCATTTTCTTCGAGGAAAAGAACTTCCAGGGGCGGTCATATGAGTGTGACACCGACTGCCCCGACATGAACCCACACATCAGCCGCTGTAACTCCATTCGTGTGGAGAGTGGCTGCTGGGTTCTGTATGAGAAGCCCAGCTATGGTGGGTACCAGTATGTACTGACTAGAGGAGAATACCCAGACTATCAGTGCTGGATGGGCTACAGTGACTCCATCCACTCCTGCAGGACCTTCTCCTATGTGAGCATTGTTTGTGTGTGTGTGTGTGTGTGTGTGTGTGTTAGTGCGTGTGTGTACACTCTCATATTTTCAGAGGGAGATTGTGGGAATTTCACCTTTTTAAACGTATGCTCACAGTTGGCTAATTTTTTTTAGTTACTACTCATATGTAGTAAAATCAGGGGCATCATAATTACATTCTAAAGAGTACATGTATTCTCTTCTCTTTAATTCAGCCCCAAACCCCTGGTTATTTTGCCTGTACTTAATATGTGGGATGCATAAAAATGAGTACTTTTACTTAGTGAGCAATTTTATCAACATTTATGGGCCAGGGGTCTAACACTAAGGTCTAACACCTTCCATAAAGCAAGATTATAACTTCCATAAAGAAGGATTACAGCTTTCTACAGCATGTGAATATTTAAATGTTTTATTTTTCCCTGTGCGTCACATTCTCTCACTTTTCCTGTTGAAAGAGCAAAACGTAAACAAACCCTGTACCCTTTACTATTTGTAACTTTAATTTTCCAAAAATCTACAACAGGAACCCTCTTTTTTTCTCCCCTTGAAACTGCAAGCTATTATCTTTATGGACTTTTCTGTGAAAAATCTATCTGCTCCCATGTGACTATTTGTTCAGTCCTGTCAAAGTCAGTTCCTGGAAAGGAGGAGTATGTGAGGAGAAATTTAAACCTGTCTAGGAAAGTTGGCTAATCGTCTCTGTTTCTCACACAGGCCAGCGGAGGGCCCTATAGGATACGCATCTACGAACGCCCCAACTTCCAGGGTCAGATGATGGAGTTCAGTGATGACTGTGAGTCCGTCCATGACCACTTCCGCAGCCGAGACATCTACTCCTGCAATGTGATGGATGGGTACTGGACCATGTATGAACATCCCAGCTACAGGGGGCGCCAGTACTTCATGCGGCCTGGAGAGTACAGGAAGTTCAGTGACTGGGGCGCTACATGTGCCACCACCGGCTCCTTCCGCAGGATCACTGATTTTTAAAAGGTCCACTTCTTGTTGACTTTTGACTGACAGACTTGACAATAAAGAGGAGTATAACAAATGATGCTTTGTTTGTGAGTCTTATTTGACATCTCTCTGGGCTAGATCAGTTAGGGTTGAATATAGTCATTCATCCAAAAGCAGTATGAGTTTTGAATATTCTTCTTTTCATTTGAAAGAGATTTTTACGTTTAAAAATCAGAACATTACAATGAATCTTTCTGAATACTGATAAAACATACCAAGTTAAAAAAAATAATTTGAGAGCAATTATTATCTCACCCTGACCGATAAAGAATAATGTGTGACGAAAAGGATAACACGGATGAAATAAAGGTTGCTTGGGATAAGATCCGGGATAGCCACTAAAAGGTTATCATGTAAATCATTATTTTGCAAAAGACAGGAATTAAGAGGGGTCTCCATGCGTGTAGTGTCATTTTCACTTACACAAAGAGGCTGCACATTCTTCAGTGCAAGTGCATTTCATTCCAGTGTTTTCTCCAGTGTTCCTAACTGTCAGGTCAGGTCAAAGGGTCAAAGGGCATTAACAGTGAAAACATGCCTCGTTGGCAAAGTTCCCACACGGGGAGAGGTGTCACAGACAAAGGCATGAATGACCTTTAGAGAAAAATACTTTTGTTAGAAACAGAGAGCTCTGCTTGAGCCAACACAGAGATCCAAACAGATTTCAATATCTGCAGCCTCTTGAAAATTTAACCTGGTCATACACAACTGGAAGTCTCTAGGTCACAAGTATTGTCAATAAAAATATATAGGATATGTATATGCATGCAAAGACATGCAAGCACATATACAATAATGATAATACCACATTTTCACACAAATAAAATACTTATGTTGAGAATGTTTTTTTATTTTTCCTGGTTCCACTAACATATTCAGCATAGATCAGCATTCCATTTCAATGTTCCAAGTCAAGGAACCAGTAAGCATTTCATCTGTTCAGCTGTTGGTGGCGAAATTTTTTCTGGAATAGGTGAGTCAAAGTCCGAGTAGGTCGGTACCTGTAAAGTATTTGCTGACTCAAGCTTTTGATAATTAGAATGACAAAAGCCAACCTGAAGCCTCTTTTCCCAAAGGGAACGTATATAAGGAAACCAATTTCTCCTCAAACGCATCACACAGACTTCAGCAACAGCAAGCATGGGCAAGGTATACGTCTATAGACTTACTCATCCGGGTCTAAAATCTAGACATTCCTCACCTTACAGTACAGAAATTTCTCTTGCAAATGTCTTTTAAAGTGAACTGTTATAATACATGGATTGATTATTTTGCTCTCAATGTAGCAGTTACTTTTCAAGGTCTTAATGTCAGCATTTCTGATTTCAGATCATCTTCTACGAAGACAGGAACTTTGGCGGCCGTCACCATGAGTGCATGAGTGACTGTGCCGACCTGCACACCTACTTCAGCCGCTGTCACTCCATCAGGGTGGAGAGCGGCTGCTTCATGGTCTATGACCGCTCCAACTTCATGGGAAACCAGTATTTCCTCAGGAGGGGCGAGTACTCTGACTACCAGCGTATGATGGGCATGAGTGATTGTGTCAGATCCTGTAGGATGATCCCAATGGTATGAACTAGCACAGAGTCAAAACACCACATTACTACATTTAGATGATCAGCATGAACAATCAAACATTTTTATTTTTAGTCTAATCTTTATAACCATCTTTAAAAATTCAGTGAAGAGTACTGTCCCTCTTGCAGTTTATTTACTACAATTGTTTTGCAATTTTGTTCCAGCACCGTGGATCTTACAGGATGAGGATGTATGATCGTTACGATATGGGCGGTCAGATGTTTGAGCTGATGGATGACTGCCCAAACATGATGGATCGCTTCCACATGTCTGACATCCACTCCTGCAACGTGATGGATGGTCACTGGCTGATGTACGATCAGCCCCACTACAGAGGCAGGATGTACTACCTCAGGCCCGGAGAGTACAGGCGCTACAATGAATGGGGTGGCATGAGCTCCAGGATTGGGTCCATCCGTCGTATCATGGACTTTTGAGGAGAGAGGTCTTCTCAAAAAATGTCTTATGCATGCATTTTTTTTCACTCTGAATAAAATGGTTTACAGGCTCGAACAGGCTATCCATCTCATTTCTTTTGGACCTCAATTTGTTATTCTCAGACCATGTAGCAATGCCCTCTTATATCTCACTGCCATATCTCTCTCATTGCTTTTTTATAAATGCAAATGTAAAGAGTGGAACAGATAAGAAACGCAACATCCTAGCCATCCAAGATTGATATTCAGTTAAGAGAATTTCCACCATATTCAAAATAGGAATTATATACGGAACAAATAACTGCGAAAATAAAGGACTCTGTAACATGAACTATCTGATCAGGGTATCAGGCCATCACAGTCAACCAAAACTGATTTTACAGTATACCTTTACACAAACTCTACAAGTGCCCGGAACTACACTGATCTGATTCAAGACGTTTCTTCCATGAGAACTCAATAATTTGACATTTTATTGCAGGAAAATCAAGTGCCTTTCCAAGTGTTCAGCTGGTTTGAGATCTGGGCACCAAGACAGTCGTGGCATGTGGTTTACATCATTTTCACACTCATCAATTCATTCAGCGAAAACTTATGCCCTATGGATGGGGTCATTGTCAGTCTGAAAGAGACCTCTCTCCATTATGTTAGGAATGCTTCACCACAGCATGAAGGTGATCATTCTGATCGGAGCTGTATTTTATTGGTGTCTATCTCGCCTTCTAATTGTTTCGATAGACCTAAAATACAAGAAAATACATCCCGTGCTATAACAAAGCTGCCAGGACTGTTTATCATTGAATATCAGTGGATTAGTTTCAAACACATTTCAGTTAGAATGTCATGTACCTTCTTGGTTGTATAATGCCCAGTGTTCCCACTTAACCCAAAGCGTTCTGCAGTATTAAAACATTAAAGTTGGCAAGATTTTCCGGGATTGTTGATCTGACCAAATACTGCAAATGAGTTCAGCAAAAATGCACAGCTCGTGCCTGGAAAATACATTGAACCTAACATTGACGCCATTGTTTTCCCATTGTACATTTTTACTTGAGTTATCAGTGTAATATCATGATTTTATTCATTTATTTTTTTTAACTGCTTTCTAATTTTACTGAATGCTAATTTTATATTAATTGATTTCCTTTTCTGTAAGATGTTGAGCAATATCTCAGTTAAGGATAAAAGGATGAATCCCACTCCCTGTCCCAAAAAGACAGATCTAAACACAGAAGCACCATTCACCATCATTATTGGGCCTGTAAGATCACATTTAAAAGTGAAATTAAAGGACCCTGACCTTTGACTGTAATTTACTGACATCCTAAAACACATTTGCACCGCAAAATTTTGTTTTAATTTTCTGTCTTTCTGCATTGCTAAATTAAGAAATTATTGGAATTATCATGCTGTTTTGGACAACCAGCACTTTCGCAAAATATGGTTCAAGACAAACATGAATATTGAAAGACAGCTGTTTCCATCTTTTTATTTCATTGCTAATACAAAATGTTTTATACCCCAGATAAAAATCAGAGGTGACATCCGACTGGACAAAATATTTTTTCACCGGTTGTTATTAGGCCAGACCATGTCTGCACTCTTTGCCAATAGGAGCCTGTCTGTCTTAGTAGGTGATGCGTCTGAAGGATCCTATTCTGGGGCTCATAGACCTCCAGTGATAATACTGCCTATATTCACCGGGACCCAACAGGTACTGACGGCCCCTGAAACTAGGATGTTCATAGAACAGCCAATAGCCATCCATGATGTTGCAGGAATAGATGTCAGAGAAACGGCAGCGGTCGTACACTGAAGGGCAGTCCTCAGTGAACTCAATCATCTGACCTCTGAAGTCTGATCTTTCATATATCCGCATTCTATAGGAGCCTTGGTGCTGGAAGAGAAAAAAAAAAAAAACAGAGAGAAAATGTTAATTTTTGTAAGATCATTTACAGTCAGATCAGTTTTTGACATCAGTTGATCGTAACCAACCTGAGGGATCATGTGACAGGACCTAATGCAGTTGTTGAAGCCCATCCAGTGTTGGAAATGTGGATATGCTCCCTTCTGCAGGAAGTACTGGTAACCCATGTAGTTTGCTCGTTCATACAACATCCAGCAGCCACTCTCCACCTTGATGGAGTTGCAGCGGCTGAAGTGTGAGTACAGGTCAGTGCAGTCATCACTGCACTCGTATGAACGCCCCTGGTAGTCCCTGTCCTCGTAGAAGATGATCTGAAAACACACGTTTTGGGTTTTGCTCGTCAGTCGATCCACTCAAGTAAAAACAAAGAGAGAAAGAAAGAATGGGCAGACGGAGTATCATTATGGCCTTGAACCCAAACTTTACTGGTTGTGTTTGAAAAGTTTATGTGCATTTGTCAAAGTAAAAAAAAAAGGTGCGTAGCGAAATGAACAGTCTTACCTTCCCCATAGTGATTGCCAAGTTTGGTCACTCTGCAACGTGGGCTGATGTCTACCCTTGCCCCTTTATATCCTCCATAGAATCAGCAGCATTGTCATTCAAATCAGTCGGTTTAACACGTCAGCTTTTTTTTTTTTTTTGAAGGCACAATGAACTGCTCCTATACAGAAAAGTGACCCTTGTGATCAATGGAGTGTTTCATCTAGCCGCTGTTTTTCAGGAGGTTAGGATTGCTTTTATTTTCTTTTTTTTAAACAATTTACAGCGATTTATAATTCTATCCTTAGACAGCGAGTTATCTTACTTTAAAAGGGATGTTACAGGGTTCCCATGTGAGACACTCTGTTATAACCATAATGATCCTACATCTATGATTCACAGCTTAAATCTCACATGCGCAACACCAGAGGACCCTGGTTTGTAGCCCATGGCAACACTCTGGCTACATTCATTTGGACAGGTCAATCAGCCAGGGCTGTCTTCCCCCGTCTTGCTATGTGGTGGGTGCTATTGATCAAGCAAATGTAACAGTGGGTACGACTGAGTGAGTAGCATTCTCTTCCATTTGCTCAGTGATGCTGTGCAGTTTGCGGTGGTCAGCTTCATAAGTGTTGGATAATAAGTATGAGGTGGAGACTCATTCAATTGTGTGTCATATGAGTAATTAAATCCTTGTCCTGTAAATCTGGAACAGTGTTAATGAAAGATGATATTTCAAGATGACAAGACCAGTCATACAATCATCAGCATTCGTTATCTTAAGATATTACTGCATGCCTTAAACATTCCATGAAGTGAATTTCAAAAATGACGTATTTTGTTGTCTAAGGTATGTAATAAACAACACAAAAGGACTGTCAAATTGACACTGAAATGATATTTTGATTTTTGACTATGGTATACTTTATATGAATGGTTGAAAATCACACCATTCTTAATCTACCTTCTTGCACAGCTTGCTAGAGTAACTCACCATTTAGCTGATTTTTCATCTGAGGGTTCTTTGATTGTGGTTAATTCACTAATATCGTAGAAAGTTGTTTATTCAGATATTTAGTTTGTGCTTAGCATTACTGTCTGTGTAGACATACTGGTCTTTGTCCTTTGAATCCTGCAGTAACAAAATTTGTCAATGAGATTCTCTGAATCTCTCTCCATACATTTATTTCCCTATATATTCCCTCCACTATCAGAAATCACTGCGTGATGTGAGCTCAAATAAAACTAAAGACGCTGCACAAGCAGATATTGTGTCAGTGATTACTGTTCCGTGCAAGTCTCCAATGTTTGGTGGCTTGTTGTGTCCACGTATCATCATTTATCACGATTGTTTCAGCAGTGGATTTGAACAACTGAATGTCAAGTTTCTAACAGAAAACCAAATGTTGTGTCCAGGGGGAACTCTTTTCCGTCAGTTATCTTGTCAACCATTTAAATGTTGTGAATTTTTAGTTTGTCTCCCTTTCATTCCTCTTAGGTCAGCATTGTTTTGTTTTTGGTTTTGTCTCAGTTCACGGCCTCCCTTTGTAATAGTTTCTAAAGGGTAAATATCGATGGTATGCTCTCCCATAGTTTACTCAAACAAGTGTTTTTATAGTATAGTATAGTATAGTATAGTATAGTATAGTAACTTTAATAGTATGATGACAAAAGATTCTTTAAAAAAGATTCTTTTATTTTTGTTAAAATGTATTTATTTTGAATAATTTTACAGGGCTATAGAATTACTGCTTAATCTGATATTGCTGCTTAATCTGATACATACATACATACACATATATATACACACATATCGGTATTGCTAACATAGTCACCTAAATTAGTGCTAATATCACCCAGTTTGACAAATATTTACCTTTAGTCCTGTACATATTTATTTAGAGCAAGATTATTTGACTCCTTTCCTACATTTCTTTTTTAAAATCACATAGTGGCAAAGTAGTTGTCACGGCTGGTGGTGTGGTGCAGGACCCAAGTGCAAAGACACGATGATGTGGGTGAAAAAACGGAAGGCTTTACTTAAAATGAAGACCAAAATACAGTGCAAAGTAATAACAAAAACCGATAACAAAAAGGTGCAGCATGACAGAGTGCTCTAAAACACAAACAACGATAGACAAAGTACAAGGCAAACACTAGGACTTAGAGGGAGAACTAAACAGGGCAACACAGGATTGGTAGAAATTAACAAGGTAATAATTGGACAAACAGGTACAGGTGAGGGGCGGAGACAGACAGAACAGGAGCACAAAGACATGTCAAACCAAAAGTCCAAAATGGCGGTGCAGGTTGTGACAGTAGTTGCATTTTGATCATGAAAAGGGCAGCCATAAATAGGCTATACAACGAGCGGCGTGTGATTTTTAAGTTCTAATGTGACGATGGTACAGTATCCTGCAGTAGAGGCCAAATACACCGTATGTAAAGATTGCTTTGAAATGTTTAAGTTTATGTTTTTTTTCCTTTATTAATCCCACAAACAGGGAAATTCAACCTCTTCATTTTGACCCATCCAAAGCAGTGAACACACAACACACACTATGATTCGTGAGCAAATGAGCACACACACACACTAGGAGGCAGTGAACACACACCCGGAGCAGTGGGCAGCCACACAACTGTAGCGCTCTGGGGGGCAGTTTTGGGGTTAAGTGCCGTGCCCAAGGGCACTTCAGCCATGAATGCTGATGGAGGGGAAAGAGCTGTTCACCCCCTCTCCCCCCGCCTACATTTCTTCCTGCCGGCCCTGGGGATTGAACCGATTCTCTGACCATTAGGCCACAGCTGCCACAGTATAACAACAGACATGAAATGGAAACAAGACATCAAGACTACAACAGTAGGATTTCACACGAGTAACCCTACATACTGACATAGGCACTCCCCTGCTTATGAGTGAATTGTACACTACCTGTATTTTTATTTGTTTGTTTGTTTGTTTTGAAAAGCTTTCTCCTGGTCCTACGTTGCCTCACATCACATTTCTACAATTGTAGAATATACCTCTGCAAGTCCGTAGCCAGAGGGGGGTCGGGTGGGTCATCTGACCTTCCCACACATCGTGAAAGTTCACATTTCTATCTCTCCGGAGACTGAACGCTTTCTTACGCTGCAGCGTGGGAGAGGAGAGATTGTCAGCACGTGCACTTATACATATGCACTACAAAACTGCAGTGGACCATGATGAAGCAGTGGACATATTCTGCAAAATGTACCCAAGAAAGCTTGAAATGGACAGTGTTCTGTGTGGATAATTGACAGTTAATTTTATAACAGCAGTATAACAGTCTACGTCTCTGCAAAATGCAAAATATGGATAGGTTGTTGCAGTGACGTGGTTAATAGTTCAGGTATGTTAGTGGGTGGCTGGACGTCGTGGCTTCATTAAATGTAACGTATGAGCTGTTTATTTTTCTTTCATATCAAGTGCAAAGAATTGCATAGGCTATAACAAAATACAGGACACTTTGGCAAGATTCTGCTGCTTTGATTATAAAGCTCTCTGTTAATCTACTTCTGAAATACATGTTTGAGTATGGTTGCATAAGAGTATCTGTGGTTGCGTGGAAAGATCCACATGGTGGAAAAAAAGACCCACCCCATCCAACAAGCTGGCTACAGCCCTGCTCTGAGAGGCAACAGAAAGCAACGCTTTTACCAGTTGCCTCAGCCGTCGCAAAGTGGCCGTAGGGAGGGTTGGATGGTTGGGGTTGCCTGCCCTTCCCGTCATGGCCCTTCCGTGACTGCTAGCGTCAACGGGGCGGCTACACAGTTGCAGGTGAATCAAAGGAGAAAGCATGTCCATTTACACTCACTACTCTCCTTAGCCAATGAGGATGCGCATGAGGCAGTGAGGCAATGTGTACGCCTCCCCTCACCTTCCGGGACCGGAGAAATGTCGTACCATGGCACGGACTCACGGCAGTCTAGGGAACTGGTCTCTCCAAATTGTAGTGAAAGGGGAAAAGAACAAACAAACAAACAAACAAACAACAACAACAACAACAACAACAACAACAACAAATAGAAAACCATCAGCCAGGTTTCCAGCACCGTTATAATGCATAAACTACTCCTCTTAAAATAACATACGATCTACTGCTAAATGGCAGCTGTGGTAACACTGTGTCTTGGTGCTGCTTGGCTTAAGTGGAGCCTTCTTTATTTCTACATTATTTCAACATAGTATCTTAACATGACAAATTGTTCAAAAACATTAGCTGACATCCATTAAAATATTAAAAAAAAAACAAAAAAAAAAACCTTAAGTGTGACTTTAAGTCTTTACCTGACAGATACCTTTTTACTCCCTTCTGAAACAATGAAAAATATTTAATATGTAATGTTTAGCTTGTCATGCTATCTTACACTGATCAAATTGTTTATTTTGTATTTCATGTTTCCAACGGTGACAACAATCTCACATTTCAACTTTCTATTGTTATCAAAGTTTATGATTTACCACAATACTACTTTCAGTACTTGTTTGGTGCTAACACCTTGTTCACACTGAAGAAGTAGTCTGATAAAAGTGTTCAATTTGAGTCAAATAAAACTGCACGTACACCAGTGCCTGATATCTGTATCTTACTCTGAAACTACAGGAGCTATGAGTGTAGTGAGTTGATGTAGTGATTTATTGCAGTGATTTAACTTGCAGTGCTTTTTAATTTGGTGATGTACATAATATTCCTGATGGAAAATCAGTGACATAAGAGAAAGGATCCATGTACATTGCTTTATTAACAGTAAAGAGTTGCTACTTTAACAGGAATCCATGATGCGGCGAATGGAGCCAAATCTCATGGTGGGGCCCCATCCCATGTCTCTGAAGTTCCTGTACTCTCCAGGCCTGAAGTAGTACATCCTGCCTCTGTAGTGGGGCTGCTCGTACATCAGCCAGTGACCATCCATCACGTTGCAGGAGTGGAACTCAGACATGCGGAAACGGTCCGTGAGGGAGTCACAGTCATCGGTCAGCTCGTGCATCTGGCCTCCAAAGTTGTCCCTCTCATAAAATCTCATTCTGTAAGGTCCACGGTACTGTATGGGGGAAAACAGGTAAACTCAGGTTTGCTCTCTTACATGCAATGGTGGTAACGACCACTCTAATCTCCTCCCTCAGTGCTCAGTTTATTACTATAAACTCTGCTGTATGATAAGTTAAGGTAAATGTTCAATGTAGACTGCATATCTAATGTTATTTACAAAACTTTGATCTAGCTACTAACCGGGGGGATCATGCGGCAGGATCGGATGTAGTCACTCATTCCGAAGCGTGAGCAGTCGGAGTACTCGCCCCTCCTCACAAAGTACTGGTTTCCCATGTAGTTAGAGCGGTCGTAAAGCATGAAGCAACCGCTCTCCACCCTGCAGGAGTGGCAGCGGCTCAGGTAGGAAGACAGCTCAGCACAGTCGCTGCTGGCCTCATAGTAGCGGCCCTGGAAGTTTCTGTCCTCGTAGAAGATGATCTAAAGAATGAAACGGTTCATTAGGTCAGACAAACCACACATGTTAATTACGATCAACACTAAAGTACGGTTGTATATAGTTCACATTTACCTTGCCCATGGTGAAGGTGACGATACAGAGGCTGTATCTGGTGATATTTGTCCTACGAAATGCATAGCATCATGGACTGCTCTGTCACTTTTATACCTGATACGGTGTCCAAAAAACTATGGCTCCATTGTACAAAGTCCTGAGTGGGCAGTATAGTACCAGCCGCTGCTGTAGTCTGTGATTCAAAGCATGATCTAAAGGCTTATTATTTTCCATTGTGAATGTTCGAGAGGTGGCTTTCATTTTCCATATTGTTCCTGTGCACTGCATAAAGGGGGAAATCTCTCGAATGTATTGATACTGTATGACTAACACTATTGAAAATAAACACGACTAACGCTATTGAAAATGTCTAATTGTCTTTGGGAAAATGAAGCAAATGTTTAATAATACACTATATTATCATATTTCTGTACAGTTTTTGTCTTCTGTTGCGAGATGTTAACAAATGCAACTTTTTATGGACGACTGATGTATGGAAAGTGCTGTGATAATATATTATATATATTTGAAATAAAATGATTTATTTTCACGATCTTTATGAAGTCATTTTCAGATTTGTCAGTGTATTTGAAATGCAGTTGTAAGGTTTGGCTTCTTGGAGAGGTGGTTGATGTACACAGCTAAACACTTTGAATTTCTTCTCTGTATGTGGGCGGCTTAACCGTTCAGATTAGTGGTATTAATCCTTGCCTGGTAAAGCATGTAATATAGAGGTGATGGTTCACATGCGGATGTGCATGAATCATGCAAAATTACCACTAGATTTGTCAGATGAACAATACCAAGCAATGTTCAATGTTCCACTTTGGAAAATGTAATAGATGAGTAAATGAGACAATGAAGATATATGGTTTTATACCCTGCTAAGTATACCGTCACAAACTGACGGAAGACTGGATACGCATGCAGGCAGTTCTTTATTGAAATAGAAAATCATAATCCAGATTGTGCTCAATAAACATGCAAGATCTGGTACACTATAAACTGGCTACTAGCACGGCATATCAAAGTCAAGAGTAAGTTAAGGTCTACACGCTGGAAGGCTAAACGGAGAGAACAGGGTTAACAAGACTAACTGGGAACTGAGGGACTGGGCTAAACTGATGGACAGGGCTAAACTGAGGGACAGGGCTAAACTGAGGGACAGGGCTAAACTGAGGGACAGGGCTAAGCAGTGTAATTAGGAAAATGGGTGACTAGGAGCAAGAGTAACGAAGTTAACAGAACAACAAGGAAAATTAGGAAACAAGGACTGGCTCAGTACTGACAACAAGCGTAAAACTTCACAAAGGTACACAGGAAAACACAGGGGTATATATACACAGACGCAATGAGGGAACAAACTGAGCACATGTGCACATAATGATTGGGGAGCAAGGTGTGATTAGCCAATCAGATCCAACTTGACCTGAAAGATATAGAATCATATGTACAATATACTGTATATAGATAGATAGATAGATAGATAGATAGATACTTACACACACACATTATACAGCTTATAAAAGTACATTATACAGCTTATAAAATATTAAGTGTAAGTAAAATATATTACTCCTGAAGAGCTTTTGAGCAGAAAGCCTTTGTGCGGTTCAAATCAGTGTGTTAAACAATGCCTCTCTTCTCTGTTGTTTGTTCAATAAAAAAAGCAATATTTTGTGATGAGTTTATAGCCTTCAGATAATAGCCTGGTTTTTGGAGGTCGTGGTGAATATGTCGTCGCCAATCGTCTGTCTTCTCTGTGTCGGTCTTTGACTCTGGGCGGTGATGAATTTTGCACAGAAATAAAATAAATAAAAAAATAAAAAAATACATAAACATCTTTTAGGACATTGGTAACTATATCTTGGGACCCTATAAATGAAATAATGTCAGTGATCGAAATCGTGGAATCTAAACACAAAAATGGAAACAGAACAGCATGTACACATGAAACAGATTGGATATATTGATATGTGGAAGAACTGTGACTGATACTGCACATAATGATCATAAATGCACAGAGGGAGGGGTGTGCAGGAGAATGAATGACATTTGGTTTTTGGAGTAAATGAAGTCTTCTCGTGGAAGGTTTCATGAACTCACGGACTTCTCACAGTCAGAAGAGCAACCTACTGCTTTCAATGAACAACGTGAATGGAGATGTTTTCTTTCTTTCTTTCATAAGCTCAGGTAATTTGCCTTGTGACATTAGATATATCTAGTAAAATTCGGGATCAGTGAAGGGCAATGTATTGACGAACATGAACTTTGTTTCATGCGTACCTTACAGGCTCCCCTATCATCAAGAGAGATCATCGAGGAAATTGATCTATGATGCATGCACTACGATATTTAACTAAACCACAAACTCCTTTTGCATTTCTATATGATACTCATGGTTGTCTTCTAACAATTGCAGATATTTGTATATGCAACAGAGAGCACTGTAGTATTTCTGACATGAGTGGAGGCTTCCTAGTTTAGAGCCTCCATGCATAAGTTAGATGCATTGAGGCGCATGAAAGTGCTTTCTCTAAAAACAAAATGAACGGTTTTAGTGCATTACGATCTTTTGATGATTTTCAACTGATTCAACTTGCTTTAGGGAAAAGTGTAAGTTTGTGTGCGATTCCACTCAGACCTTTGTATGTGTGTGTGTGTGTGTCTGTGTTTAGGAAATTACATGATGATTTGATTGAGACATCCTGGAACTCCTGTGCAGAATATTGCACAGTGTTCTGTTTCTGTTGGCACAACCAACTCTTTGGGGCTACAGTGCTAAAATAAACATATTAAATTTGCATATTGATATTAGTTTAGGTAGACCTTAAGTGACAACTGGGATACTTCACTTTAACTTCAGTTCACTTTCAGCTGATAAAGAAGTTCAACCCACGGATATATTTCATGGGTATAATGCCACACAATTCTGAAAAATGAGCTTCAGGTGATATTCAAAATAAGAATATTGCCTCTGGAAAGGGTTAATTATAACATAACCATTAAAAACAGTAAAGGCATCTAATTCAAAATAAGATATGGACCACCGCAAGGTATATTGATCAAATTCTTTATTTTATATCCTTTAAAATTTTGTGGATTTAGCAGGAATCCATGAATCTCCTGATAGAGCCGAATCTTAAGTTATCATATCCCATGTCTCTGAAGCTCCTGTACTCTCCAGGCCACAAGTATATCACCCTGCCTTTGTAGTGGGGCTGCTCGTACATCAGCCAGTAACCATCCATCACGTGACAGGACTGGATGTCAGACATGTGGAAGCGATCCTGGATGGAGTCGCAGTCATCCATCAGCTCATTCATCTGGCCTCCAAAGTTCTCCCTCTCATAGATCCTCACTCTATAGGTTCCTTTGTACTGTAAATAGGGTAACAATTAAAAAAAAAAAAGAAAGGAAAAAAAGGTGTGTCAGAAACATGCTATTTTTCTTAAATCTTAAGATTAAATGATTATTTGTGATTATTCATGACATGCTGAACCTGTCTTAGATTGACCTTTCTTGAAAATGACACTTTAACACATTAACTTTTGTAACAGTGAACAAATCACCGTCAAAGCATTTTTGATATATATTTCAATGTCCCTCCCCATGCTATAAAGACATTAGAAATGTGTATAGATAAAATCTGGCCTCACTTGCTGCACAAATTGGAACAGTCATTGCTCTGAATGTACTGCAGACTTACAAAACCCGTATGAGAGATCCACTCTCAACAAATAAAGCTATGCTTGATCTCTTGGTGATGGTAATGACTAAATACTGTAGAGAGAACATACCGCTGGGATCATACGGCATGACCTAATACAGTCACTGAAACCCATCATGTGCTGATACTCAGGATACTCTCCTCTCCTAAGGAGGTACTGGTGGCCAGTGTAGTTGGGACGATCATAAACCACAAACACGCCGCTCTCCACTCTGATGGAGTTGCAGCGGTTCAGGAAGGAATTCAGCTCGGCACAGTCGCTGTTGCACTCATAGGAGCGACCCTGGAAATCACGGTCCTCATAAAAGATGATCTGATAAAGAGAATGAGGACAAAAAGAAAAAAAAAAAAATATATATATATATATATATATATACATATACATGAACCATTCATCAGTTATAGGCTAAATGCAACTACCAGTCTCACCATTCCTCCAATATAATATTTACAATGAGGATTAATTTCAAATGGAGTTACATGGATGGCAAAACCAAAATAATTAAAACTCTACCAAAGGAATAAAACTGATGGAAATAACTGCATGTTATCTGTTTCCTGATATTGATCGGCACACTTGGAAATATCACTTCAAAAATAATGTTTTAACAATGTACTGTTACCTTCCCACTCATGGCTGCAGTAATTGGATTTGTGCTGTTCTCTTCACTGTCCTGCTGCCTTTTATGCCCAATGTGGCCATCAGAGGATCGACAGCCCAATTGTATAAAATCCTTAGTCAGCTGATAGCATCATTAGAGTACATCAAAGCATGGCAGGCTAAACAGTGATATCGCTTTATGCCAAGTAAGGTAAAAAAAAAATGTTACAAAAGCAACTGGGGAATTAAGTTTTGTATCAGTGCCAGGTATACTGACAATAAAATATCTCAGTGAAACCCGTGACGTTTCCTGTAAGTTCTTACTATGTACATGTAAATATGAGATTACCGATTTTGTACTCTCGGGTAAAGGATCGTTTAATGTTCATAGTGGCCCTTCCACCATGGTCTCACCCATCTTAATGTTGTGCATTGCAAAAACAATCATACTGAGAGCTGAGATTACTTCAGGGATGAATTCTGCTCCCTGTTCAACTCAACACTCTCTGTCTCAGCAGAGAGTGAATGTGAAGGATGTACTAAGCGGTGTTGCATAACTTCTAAATTGCAACTCAACCAAACCACATGACTGTGCATGCATCAAGTGTATATATTTGAAATATTAGATTAAAACTTACAATATTTTGGTTATTATTACATTTATGATGAGATATGCAAACGCTTCAAAGATGCCAATTACTGCAGATCCAGTGAGGAAGACATAATGCATAATATCGGGATGCAGAATCCTCATTTGTGCACAGATTGTAAATTCAGCTCTAACATAAATATTCTCACTGCTGTAGATCTATGTGAGATACTGTAACTCGTCTGCACTGTGTACACATGCACAATCATAAAACAATAACAACAAAAAGTTTGTGAAAGTCATTTTTGTGGCCCTTTCAGAGCCACAAACGTAAATATTGAATATGTAATGGAATCCAAAAACAATGTTTTAAAAGAGAGTCACCAAATTTAAAAGTAAGAGTCCATCGCAGCTCTTAATTTGATCCCATAAAAAGGTCGAGACATCACATCCTATTCAAGCTATCCTTTCTTGCTTTTTTACTTAGAGGCGAAGCTTGAGCCTATGGGTGATAGTTAATTGTGACTTCAGAGACACCATCTCTCAATTCAGAATATAGCAAAATGGTCACCCTCTGCCATTTGACAGTTAAAGGTGAAAATGCAACATATCAGCATCTAAACCAATCAACCATTCAGCACTTATCATAAAGGAGGTTATGTATAAGTTTTATATAGCAGATGCCAAGAACTATGATTAAAAAATGAGCTCTTGTTTCATGTGTACATGATTTGATAAGATATATGTTTTCACAGAATGATTTATTTTGGAGGAGCTGTTTTAAAATTAAGAAACAGAAAGCAGCAACAAAATGTAGCCATACTATGACCAATGAAGTTTACCAGGCCGTAGCATTTTGCATGTTTCGCGCTACGCAATATTTGTGCATTGTTTTTCAAATCCTGACAAAGCAACAAGGCATAGATAACATTGTAGCAACGGCTATTATACACAGCGCTTGGCACGATCCAGTGGTTTCTTTTCCCATATACGATGACAACACTCACAAAAAACAATTGAGGGTCATGAAGGCAGATTTGTAATGAATGTGCTGTGAGATGATTCACTCGTACTGAAACAGCAGCGCTACCTCCAAAACAAATAAACACTCAAGCGCTCACGCCCACACACACACACACACACACACACACACACACATACACACACTCACGGAGACATACACACATACACACACACACACACACACACACACAGACACACACGCTCACACACTCACACACACACACACACACATATTTACATGCAGAAATATGCACACAAGTACACACTCAATGCACAATTCACATCTTTTGTTAATATGCAGGGCAGAATATTCTGTGTATTTAGCCAGTCTTGCACCAGAGTGCATTCTTCTACCAAAATATTATTAATTTAAGTATAACTGGACCTGTACAGTAATAAAGATTGGACATAATTGTTTATTACGACTAAGAAAGGCATTAAAATTGATGTTATGACACAATGACATCTGGGTACTTGGTTGCCTCAGTGGTGTAGCACAAGACCTTCAACAACTTTTGCCCTCTTTTTGAAAATTTCTATCACACATTCATTTGTTTCATATTATTTGTTGCATTCTCAGATACACATAACCTGAGCAGAACCCCCTCAAATCAAATTCTCTTAGCCTCTGAGAACAAGTGTGTGTTTTTTGTTATAGCACAGTCTTGTTATGGATCCTTTTATTTAAACTGTGGTAGCATTATAAGAAACATTAAGGTATTTCAAAAGCATACATTAAAATGGTAATAACCGGCCATAATTAATACATTAAACATGTAGAATTAGGGCTTAAACTGTTTGCAAATTAATAATTTGCCTAACGTGACGAGCACTAACATGAAAATGTATCAACATCATGGGAGTTGCACCCAATATACATATGTTGTAACCTTTTAATAACTCTTCAAATCTTCGCAATTATTCCCACTCTGGACCAGCTGACTGGATAGCTTGAACACTTACAAACAGCAGCCCTTTGACTAGCATCTTAGAGTGCAGTCCAAACAAGACGTACAGTTTGGACTGTGTGGAGAAATATCCACACTTCTACAACCCAGCGAGCGCTACAACCCAGCGAGTCGGTGGCAAAATGCTTACAATATCACATGATATCTATATAGATCTACAGTGGCTTACAAATTGGCCTGATGACTCAGGCTTTCTGTACAATGTGGTCAGAGATTCTACAGCCACCCACTGAACTATAAAAGAGAGAGTGGGATCGTTGTAGCAACAAGCATAACTAAGAGTTCAGTAGAACCATCATGACCATGGGCAGGGTAAGTGAACCTAGCAACTTATCCGCATGGTGAATTCTCAGTGAATTCCTTTGTTTTTACAAGAGTGTGTCTGAAGCCATTGGAACCGTGCTCCTCCCAGCGGCCTTCAAATTTTTTGCGTAGCATCTCGATGTAATGCTTGGATTTATTTTTGCTCACCGCATCGTGTAGACTAAGTCTAGGTTTACAGATCATGTTTTGCAATAAGCCGAGATTGCTCAAAGAGATTATTTTAACCATATTTCAACACTCGTCTGTTTTCAGATCATTTTCTACGAGGACAGAAACTTTCAGGGTCGCTCCTATGAGACCAGCAGCGACTGCGCCGAACTGACCTCCTACCTGAGCCACTGCAATTCCTGCAAGGTGGAGAGCGGATGTTTCATGGTTTACGACCGTTCCAACTTCATGGGAAACCAATACTTTCTGCAAAGAGGAGAGTACTCCGACTGCTCACGCATGGGATTCTGCGATTCCATCAGGTCCTGCCGTATGATCCCCTCAGTGAGTGGCTGGGCCCAAGTCTTGTAAATGATATTAGATATTATGTAGAGCTAACCATAATCAGTTGTAAGATGTTTAGGTATGTACTGCGATTACCACCATGTTCATTATGTGTCACATTTCAAGCAAACTCGAGTTTGTGTCTCTCCCCACACAGCACCGTGGACCTTACAGAATGAGATTTTATGAGAGGGACAACTTTGGAGGCCAGATGCACGAGCTGACGGATGACTGTGACTCCTTCATGGACCGTTTCCACATGTCTGAGTTCCATTCCTGCAACGTGATGGATGGTCACTGGCTGATGCACGAGGAACCCCACTACAGAGGCAGGATGTACTACTTCAGGCCTGGAGAGTACAGGAACTTCAGAGACATGGGATGGAGCCCCACCATGAGATTTGGCTCCATTCGCCGCATCATGGATTCCTGTTAATGCTCACACAAACAAAATAAATAAATAGCTTTTTCAGTTAATTTTCTTTCTGTGTTATTCTTTATTTTAGAACTCCTCTATCAGTTCAATCCACGTCACTTGATACAGGAAAAAAAAAACTCTTAAGGTTTTCTCTTCTATTACCAGGCCCTTTTTAAAGACCATCTTTCCTACATGGAATACTTGCACTTTACAGATTTTGGAAAAATATTACCACTAGGATTATCTTTTTGACATATTTCACATAACATTTGTGAAATAACACTGCTGATTACTGCTTTTTTGACTGAGGTTGTTCTTAAGAGAAACTGTAATTATAAAATCCTGCTCAAGTATGTTTTTTATGACACACAGTTTAAGCCACTGATTCCTGGAAGAAGACTGGTAAAAGTCTTATTGATATGTTTGTATTCTCCTTCAATGACAACACTATCCTAGACAAATTTAGCGCACCACAGGATGAGTGAGATGCAACCTGACTGTACTGTCTCCTACTAGAATTACAGTAAACCCCTCCTTCAGAATGGACCACAGCATATTGCTGCATCTTAAAAATAGAAAAATATGTTTCATTTACTTCTCAGACAAAGATAGTAAGCATCACACATGGAATCTCACAAAGATCATGTCTGGCACTTTAATGTGGTCCTTCTGCTTGCTGCTTAATTTTTTTTTACTGCCTGCCACTTTGTGAACCATTCTAACCATTCTAATTTGCATTTCCCCCCCATTCTTATGGACTCATATTTGTTTTTCTTTTCTCTCAGCATGTAGTTAAGGTGTTCAGTTTTTGTTTTTTAATATATGTAATGGAATCCTCCAGCATCAAGAGACCAGGACAAATCAATGAACTTGTTAAACAATTATCCCATTAAAACTGGTTATCCACTGAGGCTGGTTAATTCATGATATACAAGGACACTGTCAGGGGCTAAATTTGACTTAAAACGTTTGACTATTTGAAACTAAAGATAATGTAGAAGGACATGTGTGAAAGGATTTAGTAGCATGCAAGTCTTTCATTGTATGAACATATCAACAGCATGAAAAATCTTTTCTAAAAAGTTGTCATGAGTCATGTTCCCTGACTTTGAAAACACCTCAGATAGCCATCATTTATTTGACTGTGGTTGCTATTTCAATCTCTGATTACTGAGAGATGTCAGTGACACATGGACAATGACAACTGAAATGTAGGTAAAAATTATTGCAGGTCAAATCATTGCAGGACAGTGCATATTGCTGTAATATACTGCAATATATATATATATATATATATATATATATATATATGTGTGTGTGTGTGTGTGTGTGTGTATAAGACAATTGGTGACCAATGATAATAAGCGTTACTGTATGACAAAAGACATTGGGAGGAACACTGAAGATGCTTTGCGTTGTTTATTTATTTGTTTATTTATTTTTAATGTTATTCATAGATGGTGCAAGCTTTAACTGCAGGTATCCGTGATACGCCTCATGGAGCTGATCTTCATCAAAGAGCCGATTCCCATTTCTCGGAAGTTCCTGTACTCTCCAGGTCTGAGGTAGTACATCCTGCCTCTGTAGTGGGGCTGCTCGTACAAGAGCCAGTGACCATCCATTACGTGGCAGGACTGCATGTCAGTCATGTGGAAGCGATCCATCATGGACTCACAGTCATCTACTGCCTCGTGCATCTGACCTCCAAAATTCTCTCTCTCATAGATTCTCATTCTGAAGGATCCACGGTGCTGTTGAAAGAGAAAATGCAAATACATCATACATGCATTATGTTACATGATTTCAGCTAACGACTCAACCATTAACATTCAGTAAAAACTCTTCGCTGAAAAATTGCTTAACATCGAGAGTTCAGTTTTGTGCTCGTAAAAATGACATCAAAATGCTACATCAGCATCATGTTCCTTCTTCTGCCATGATTGTATCAGTTGCAGATGTCATACATCACGTACTAAATCTTACAGTCACATTACACTCTCTGAAAGTGCTACTTATTCACATCCATACTCTTGGAAAAAAACCTTGAAGGTCATACTTGGGGGATCATACGGCAGGACCTGATGGAATCGCAGAATCCCATGCGTGAGCAGTCGGAGTACTCTCCTCTTCGCAGAAAGTATTGGTTTCCCATGAAGTTGGACCGGTCGTAAACCATGAAACATCCGCTCTCCACCTTGCAGGAATTGCAGTGGCTCAGGTAGGAGGTCAGTTCGGCGCAGTCGCCACTGGCCTCGTAGGAGCCACCCTGAAAGTTTCTGTCCTCGTAGAAAATGATCTGAAAACAGACGAGTGTTAAAACATGGTTAAAATAATCTCTTTGAGCAACCCCAGAGAAACAGTCAGCTGTATATTCAAAGTATTTTTACAGGTAAAAAGCTTTATTTTACATTTGTATTTGCCAAAAAAATGTTCAGCTCACAACATCTAATTAACACTTTTGAGCTGTTCCCAACAGATTAAAGAGGAGGAAACACATAAACAGAATTACGAATGGTCTCTCATATCAATAAACTGTCATGATGAAATTTCTATGCCCTATGCTAGATCCTACAAGTCAAACCAAGAGTCAAGGTTAGAGAAATGACTCGATCCTGTCAAAGTCCATGAGATTCTTGAAGTCAAAGTGCAGTGTGAGGAATCCTGTTGGTGTTGACATACCTTGCCCATGTTTTATACTGCTTAGGTGTGATGTCCCATGGGCAATGGTTTACTGTACCTTTTATACATGATACAATTGCAACGGCTTTTTGTTATTCAAATGGATTAACCTGATGATTAAGCAGAATGGACTTTTCTATTAATTTCGTTCTCTGTCATGGGCTTCCAGCAGCTGAAACGCACTGCATTCTGGACCAAGTCCATTAGTATGGTGTAACTTCCATGTGCAGTCCGGATTTCCAATTTAAGGTGATTCAACAGAATTAAACACTGTATGAAAAAATGTTTCTCAAAGTGATAACATTTCTCATAATCTTTGCAATTTATTCATGCTTGTATCAACTACTTCGTGTTTCAGTGAGACCACAGATAATGATAAATATTTGAATGCAATGCATTATTATCTATATAAGCATTCCTAAAGAGAACAACCATAGTATCTTTTTATCAGTGAAGAAATTACTCAGTTCGCTGTAAATGTGCCTTAAGCAATTTTCAGGTGATTGTCACACTAGGAGCATTGTTTCTCTGACCACGGTTTCTGAGTGGTTAGAAAGACAACAGTCACAGATGACACTTAGGGTTATGGGGTAATGTTTGGGATTTGTGTTAGTGACTCAGCCCGAACAATAATATAGATCTGATGCTCTTTGTTTTGGTCCTTAAACTGTAAAGAGATATATTTAAAAAAAAATCTTTTCTTTTGAGGAAAACTTTCACACACCTACTTAGGTAGATGGTTAGGTAGACAACAGTATGTTTATGGTTGAGCATTATCAATAACATTAAATGCAGAGCACATATGTGTTTAAGAAATCTAAATTAAGCAATCATAATCCATTGAAAGATATATGTAGGCACTTAGTTCACAACGTGAAAACAACTGAATTGCAAAAATAAAGGTAAACAACGATCACTTTTATTATTAAATAACGAAGAGTGAAATAACAAAGAGTCGAGGCAGAGGTTTCTGGATAAGCCGTTGGAATGAGCGATTTCTTATTTTCTTAAAGAGATACTAGCCTTTTATAGCAGTTGATTCAGTAGATTAGGCCATTGAAATAGCATGAGTTTGGCAGAGTGACATTCGACTTTTTACAGTGTTCTCCTCATAGCTCTGCCAATGGTTTAATTTAGAGTCATCAGATTTGAACAAAGAGAAAGCAAACTTGAAGATATGCAGGTCAGGGTAGTTTAGGTAACAATTGATTTCCTTTGCCTGCATATTTAATTAACCAATAGGTTATTAGCTCAGTTCTATAGTTTAGAAAGAGATTTACCAACCAAAAATGGAGAAGGGAAGGTTAAGCGTGACATGGATCAGACTTAATATTGCAGATGCTCCCAGTTCCAAAGGCCTCCTTCTTCTGTCTCTGTCTCCAGATTACATTATCTGAGGAGACAAATTTAAAAGTGATATGAGCACATTAGGACTATGAGTGCACCAGTTACCACGCCAATCTACACTGCTGTTTCCATCAATTTTACTCTATCTGTGTGGAGAGTATCTCCCAGGTTCTGTATGAGCAACCCAGTCATGAAAGCTGCCAGTGGGTCTGTTTCCTGGGGAGTATCCAGAATACCAAAAATGGCAGGGCCTTAATGGCAGCATCAAATCTTTCTATCACATTAAAATCTCCACGAGGATGTGCTGACTTTTACCACCACATTTTTCCCTTTAATTTCATGATGACCTTAGCTGAAAATACAGACAGTGCTTAACTTATGACACATGCAACATAGGACAATTCGTACTTACTACTGTCGTTCCATTAACCTTATTCCATATTTTTTTGTGTGGCGACATTTGGTCGTAACTTCTAACAGCGTCGTAACTTCGTCAGCTGCAGGAAAACATTGGCAGGCCATGCTGCCCCAAGACAGACATAATTACTGTTGGCTGAATTTCAGTATTAGCTACAATATTAATAATTACTGTGTTTCATTTCATTTTACTGTTACTGTAATGCATTTATATTATTATTATATTACAGACAACGGTGCATTACAGTTCTTCCTTTCATTCCAAACTCACCTTTAAATTTAAAACTTGAACTGTGGTTTAAGTGGTTTTTACCTTCAGACTCCACGAGGTCTCCTGCATGGTGACCCATGTTACCTGGGGCTTCTACAATCTCCCCGGCCACTGGGGGCACCAACACTTCCTAGAGCAAGGGAATACAGGATGTTTGGTGACTGGGGAGTTGCTTTGACAGCTTTTGGTTCCTTCCACAGAATCACAGAATTCTGAACACCTTAGTTTGACCCTTGATGGTTATTGGGCGGATGATTTGGAAAGTAACACAGACAGGAGTGCATTTCTCCTTTGGAGAAAGTAGTGCAAATAAATTGAAGCAATCAAAGTCATGTCATGACACATTTTGGCTCATTTTTGCAATGTTTAAAGTGTATTCTTAAAGCAACCGAAATAGAAATACATATAGCTTTCAAGCCTTAAACATTATAAGTATTTGTACAAAAAAAGGTGTTATCATGAAGTTTTATTGTAAGTGTAAATTATCTTCCTTGTTTTCATTAGCACTGCATTCTGCTCTCAGTGAGTTTTAAGATACTTTGCCTTTTACTTTTTTGCGCACACACTGGAAACAGAGGAAGTGTAGGCAGGATATGAAACATAACATGAACATTGTTGTTATGTCTTTGTATGGTTATATCAGTACATTGTGATAATGCATTGTCCCTTTATTCATTAAAAAGGAGGTTGATCTCACTTGATCTTATTTATGTTATGCTAATCATATCCCTGATGTAGATTTTGGATCACACACTACTTTATTATAGAAATATTGCTTTTAAAAATTGTACCCCAAATCAGTATGCTAACCAATGGCAGCAGTCATTCATTTTTTTTCAGCGGTTATTAATTTTTTTCAGCAGTCATTATCAAGAAATATCGGACCTCCGAACGATGGGGTGGCCCATTCAGTTGAATGGAACTTTCTGCAGCATTCTGAGCAGCCATACAATAACTCATTGTTGTCAGAGTTGGGAATGGACTTTAATTAAACTTAAGAAAAGTAAATAAGGATCTACACTTCCTGTAAGGATCAAAGTTTAGTCTTGTGCAGTTAGAAAGCAGGATAACTGCAACACTTTTATTTAGTTTGGTTACTTTTTTAGTGTAATTAAAAGAAAAAAACTTACCAGTTGCTACTTTATCACCTATGTGATTCAGCATATGCTTCACTTCATATTCATGGCTCTACAAGTGACCTGCAAAACATTTGCAACCCTCATGACATTCCAACATTAATGAAGCTGAGACTGAAAACACACGATCTTAAATAACAGGCTTTAAATGACCTCAGTGGAAACTGTAAACATGCGTGATTGTGAAGTGTCAGGTAGTATATATAGTTCTTTAATGACCATGCTGCATAATGCTGTTAGATCTTTAGATTTCCCAAAAGCTCAATGCGGCTCAACGTTAGAGAATACATTAATGGAGGATGAGTGGTTGCAGTGATAAACATTGTATGTAAACAATGAATGCATGGAATATTATTGAAAGACAGTGGTTGCCTGGCAGGATGAGATCCAGGATTTGTTCAATCTTTTGATGTATTTTCCTCACCAGATGGATACAGTGTAATTTTGGGGGCTGTTGATCTGTTAGGAGTGAAATGGAAGGCTATCATACACTTGCCGTTTTAGTATAAATGAAGAGGGACTTCTCTACCGCTTTGTATTTTTCTCACCAAATACAAAATTATGATTAGAAATGGCACCAGGAAATGTTTTTTTGTTTGTTTGTTTATTTGGTTTTTCGTTTGTTTGTGTTTTTTTTTTGTAATAGAAGAGCAGCTGTCCATGCTCTGGTGTCTCTGTGGCAGGGGGTCAAAGACAATCACTAAGTGCTGGAAACACTGTTACTGGATAAATAAATCTTTTCTGGAATCAAACACTGTTGAATTAAAGGTCAGCTTCTGTACAAAAGGCTTTAAACCTTGCATAAAGCCATGTACTTTGAAACAAACGCAACATCAGCTATTGTGCTGATGGTAATCATGACTCATTTAAATGAGAATGATTTCCCCTATCATTGCATTTCAATGTCCTACATATATAAATCTCACTTTTGCCAGTATCTCTTTGTATCTTGATCGGGGAATTATAAATTAGTGTATCAACAACAACAACAACAACAACAATAACAACAACATCAACAAAAAAACTCCCTTAACCATGGATCAAACTGGGAAGGTAGGTAGGCAAACACTTTTTCTCTCTTCTCACACAATCCTAGTTTATTCTCCATGTAACTCCTTCACAACCAAAACCTTCATGTTCCCTACAGATCATCTTTTATGAGGACAGAAACTTCCAGGGCCGGTCTTTTGAGTGCACCAGTGATTCCCCTGAACTCAGCTCCCACTTCAGCCGCTGCAACTCTATCCGTGTGGAGAGCGGAGCATGGGTTCTGTACGAAAGGCCAAACTATATGGGCTCCCAGTACATCCTTACCCGAGGAGAATACCCAGAGCACCAGCACTGGATGGGCTACAATGACATCATCCGCTCCTGTCGAATTATTCGACACGTGAGTCCTGAGGTTTAACACAGGGTCCCAATAGGAACATGGTATCTGTTTGATCAGCATGAATTTCAGTATGAGAGCTTTCTAGACCTCAGGCCCAGGATCTGATATTATGTCATCAAAATTAGGAGAGCAATCCAAATAACATATTGCCTGTGAAAAACTATGGGGATTTGAAACATTGTCGTAACTCCATTAATAGGTAATGGTGTTGCAAACGAGGAGAGTTGAACTCAATGTTTTCATTGAGCAGAAATTGCTAGTGGTCCTGTAAAATGCTACGGATAGGGCTTTTATGACAAACCCACTGTTGATAAACAGCTTAAAGTAGTTTATCTAGCATTTATGCATACATTATTGCACTTCAATTTAAGTTCTTTCCTCTTGTCAGCAGCATGACTACTACTTATGATATTCATTATTCAAAAGATCAGTAGTTCTGTTCAAGAAATTCATTCAGTCCATAACAACAATGTGTGTCCCTATGTACCAGCTCCCTCTCTCTAACCCTTCAACTAATCACCATCAACCACTCATCCTACACTTTATTCTCCTGTCTTCCAGATTTCCAGCACATTCCACATCCGTATCTATGAACGTCGTGACTTCACAGGTCAGACAGTGGAGTTAACTGATGACTGTCCATCCCTGCTTGAACAGTTCTGCTTCCGTGAGGTCCATTCCTGCAAGGTGCTGGATGGCGCTTGGGTCTTTTTCGAGCTTCCTAACTACAGGGGACGGCAGTACCTGTTGGAGAAGGGCGAGTACAGGCGTTTCAGTGAATGGAGCGCTTTGCATCCCACTGTTGGCTCCATCCGCCGTGTGCAGGATCTCTAAATCAAAAAGTAATGGCACCATCTGTGATTCAGAGTCATCAAAAAGTAATCATAATAATAAATATTGATCGATGCCTGACCTCCACTACAATGGCTGTATTCTGTCTGCATGCATACTAAAGGTCTTGATGCACAATAGTCACCAAGACAAATTTTTGTTTGTTTGTTTGGAAAAGGGATCATTTCTTGTTTTCTTGGATGTTTACCCCTCTTATCTTCAGTTTTGAACATCCAGTTCCTTGATGCTGTCATAAAGTGAATGATAGAGACTGGAAATATATACTGAAGATCAGGGTGAGTTTTTAATTATGAGAAAGCACTTGCTTTGAGGATAGAAATCACTTTCCCGAATGGATTTTATTTCATTTCATCATTTTGAATGGTAGCATATTTGGTCGTAAGATTCATTCACAAGACGACCACCAAACAGACGTGAATATAGAAGTGCAAAAAAATTCAGCTATAACCTCTTTCTACCACCTTTATATTTAAATCAACACTGTTGTGTTGATTTAAATGGATAAGGCAGAATCCTGATACAGTAGTTATTTTATCTGGTGGACAGTAAAAGCCTCAGAGAGTAGTCACAACCTGGTCTTTGTTCTTTGTTTTTTGTTCACAAAGCAACTCGATGGTTTTCTGACATCAGTGGCGAGCACTGGAGGAGGCTTGAATGGGGTTTTGGTGATAATGATGGTGGTGGTGGTGGTGGTAGTGTGTGGGGTGAGGTGGGGATTTTGAGTTTATTTTTGGTGGTTGTAGCAGGGAGGGGGGAGTCGTACACTTTGGGCAGGTGTTTTTTTGTAAATGGGCATGGTGTAAGCCAGGAGACAAACAACCCTGATGATTCAGAGGGATTTACCAGCAGGGGTCCATGGCACGCTCATGGGCATTGTGCTGAGGTGGCAGCCGCTGGCATCGAATGCTGAAAAAACATGTGCTTCACTTTGTTCCAGCAGAGTGAACCACCCAGAACAATGACCTGGACTGGGCCAGACACTCACAGCACTGAATACATTCACACTGGCATGAAGCTGCCAGCAGTGTGGCACTTCATAACTACACACATATACAGCTGAACTGATTCATGATCAAAACAGATATCCATGATTTTTAATGGGATGTGCTACACTTATAAATACAGAGCCCATACTGATTTGCAAGAAATTTTTAACATTTTAAGTAAAATAGCTAGTAACAGTATAGATTAACAAATTCTCTCTGGATTATTCACGTGATATAAATGTATATTAAGATGAAAAACATCACTGAAAATGCAGCTCATGCAGCTCATTAAATGCACAGTGGCCATCCATCCAGTCTGTCTGTTACATGTCCTGTTACAGTTTATATTAAAGGGAATGTGACTTTGAGACAAAATGATTTACGGTAATTAGTAACAATTGATTTTTACTGTATAAATATCCAGAGGAACTTTGCACACTGATTTATTTTCAACTATGCACATATCAAATTCTACTTTTGCTAGTTTATTTGAACATGGGATTGCAGTGAACAGCTTACAGAATCTGTAACAATAATCATATAGATATAGGACACAAATTTGACAAATTTGACATGTTTCTTCAAATATTTACACATCAGAAACTTCAGTTTTCATACTGAAGTTTCAAAGCTCTCTTCTCTTGCCCAGTCTTACCACTCTAGACAAGACACCTCTAAATTCTCATAATGAAGGAGGCCAGGTATCATAGTTTTACAAAATCATTGTAGCCAGTGCTCATTAATCCATAGAAAACAAAAGATGCGCATGGTGTTAAGACCTATATGGCAAAATTAGTCAAGAGAAATGGAAGGAGGATTGTCTAAAAGCCCAAGTTCAAACCATGAACACACATTTTAAATTACAAATGAATAATGCTGTTAAGTTGTTTCAGTGCCAACACACCTGACCAGTGAATTAAATGTGGAATGCATAAAGGCACCAAATTTCATCATCTTGGGAATGCCTCCCACATCCAAATGTCTTGGTGAAAAGAACATTTTTTCCTCTAGCACTTAGGGAAACTAAGGAGAAGCTAGTATGCCCTAAATTACATATTTTTGTACTCTTTCCAGAGCACTGTAAGCATGGCAGTACAAATAACAAAATGACTGTTTTATTTACTGCAAGCCAAACACACAATAGCCCAGCTCTAGAAGTCTGTGGGTGCATCAAACGTTCAGCACTGTCTCGGTGGGTTGATACAGTATCTGGTTATGGAGAAGCTTACATATGTAGTAAAGGGGAAATGCTCTGCCTTCCAAAAGATTTGGCGTTCATTTATCAAATTTGTGGAGGATATAACTTTGGCTGAGGCCATGTAGTGATCCATGTTTTTCATATTACTCTTTACATGTTACACTACTCTTTACTCTTTATTTTATGATATGTGAAACTGTTGCTTTTCTTCTTCTTCTTCTTCTTCTTCTTCTTCTTGTTAATAATATTATTATTCATATTATCACCATTGCACCATAATTATTTTTTTCTGATCCAACCAAGAAGCTTGAGTGTCCTGGAATAGGATTGCATTCTTGTAGTGACAGGCACGAGACCACCTATATCGAGTCCAAGTCAAGACCAAGACCTTAAAGCGTTGAGTCTGAGTCAACACCGAGACTTTGGGATTTTGGGGCGGTTAAGACTGAGTCAAGACCGAGTCTTTGGAGGAGGCGAGACTGAGTCAAGATATTCAAAAGTGAAATTTCTGTAGGGGAGATTGGGGCTTGTTGGCTATAGAGGGGAGGTTGGCACACTCTACATCTCCCGCACCTTACAGGGAGTTTAAACAAAAATGTAACATGAAACATCTACCCTCTTCATATGGACCAGTGATGAGGACGAGACCACCTATATTGACTCCGAGTAAGATCGATTAGAATTACTTTCAATTTTGAGATGAGACCAAGTACGTGAAAAGGTGGTCTCGAGACCAAGACCGGACTTGGGTACTACAACTCTACATTCTTGTGTGCTTGAGTTTACTCACTCACTCACTCACTCACTCACTCACTCATTATCTAAGCTGCTTATCCTAATCAGGGTCGCGGGGGATCTTGGAGCCTATCCCAGCACTCATAGGGCAAAAGGCAGGGAAACACCCTGGACAGGTCGCCAGTCCATCGCAGAGCAGACACACGAATAAACACACTCACATTCATACCCGGATGTTGCGTCTCCAGTTCACCTAACCTGCACGTCTTTGGACTGTGGGAGGAAACCGGAGCTCCCGGAGGAAACCCACACAGACACGGGGAGAACATGCAAACTCCACACAGAAAGGACCCTGGCTGCCCAGCCAGGAATCGAACCTGAGACCTTCTTGCACTGGTGCTGCCCTGCTTGAGTTTATGTTTATGTCTATTTGTGAGTCATCATCATATTCATATAGGGGAAAAAAAGCAATAAACACATTTGGTTAAAAAAATAACAATAACAATCATCATACAGAGATAAATGTCACCCGTGTTTTTCAGAACATTTTTAATCATACCAGTCAATCATTTATCCAGTCTGAACACTAGATGGCAATACAAGTCCACAACTGTTACACCCCTCTTGTCAAGATTTTTACATACACTGATTCTACCCTCTGCTGGACGAGTGAGTAACACCCCCACTTTTTGCGAGTGTGGAAAAAATCCAAAAGCAATTTGCACCAGAAATGCTTTTCACACTCTAGCTAACTTCATCTGAGCAAGTTATGGCATGCATGAATATAATATAGTGGAAAATACTCATAAGCAATAGGATGATTCCACAATGCAGCTTGATTCAAATTGTAAAACAGTTTTTCTCTCATCTGAAATGTTTCAGTATATAAATGTGCACGAAGTGCCACAAATTAAGCTAAAATCAATTTAATATGGCAAGTAGAAGTCTGCAGCTCTTATCTGACTGACACTGAGCACTCTTTGTTGTGGCAATTTACTCCCAGTCTCATATTAACTAACACACTAACGCATTCTTCATTTACCAGTTTGCCATTTAGTGAAAAGTCTACATTGACCTGCATAGTATTTGCTATGGTAAATCAGATATAGTATAATATGTGGCTTGAAATTAAAGATGTCATTCTCAGTCAGACTGTCTGACATAAAAAAGGATTGTATGATGCAACAGTAATAAACTAAGAGATTCCAGCAATGAATTTTTATCAGTCTTTTGGTGAGTGGTTGGTTTTGTCAACTGACCTTATTTCTGTACTGAGGGGCACTGCCAGGATAAGCCTACAGAACAAACATGCTTTAAAAAGCAGAGAGAGAGAGAGAGAGAGAGAGAGAGAAAGAGAGAGAGAAAGAGAGAGAGAGAGAGAGAGAGAGAGAGAGAGAAGGATGAGCAAATCTGTTGACTCACCAAGTTACACATTCCTCTTGTCAGCTCTTTTGCGGCAAGCTCTCACTGAATGCTTTTTTAAAAAAAAAAACAACAAAAAAAACCTGTCCATCTGATCTGTTCTGATCTCTTCAGAAACAGCTTATGTGTCTTGTGAATCAGGACCATTTCATCAATTCACCAGAAACTACCCACAGATTATCACGAGCCACAAATGTCCCATTTATTTGAGTGCTAAATTTGTATCCTCCATGTAACAGGACCTTTAAAACCATGCTGGGAATTCTGTTGCCCACCTGTTCTAAATCTTAACATACCACTTGCTCTCCTACATGAATCTCAATGCCTTTTGAATATTCTAGCTGTTGGCTTTGAGATAAACATGAAATGAATTTCTAAAAAAGAAATGTCATATGCTTATATAATGCATGATTTGCTTAAGCTCCTAAATACTTGTGAAAATACTAACCATCCTCAGATGAAAAAATGTGATTCAGCCAAAGCGCAGGTCTCTGTCATGTGAGCAGACTGAAATTAAGCCTGGAGATCAGGATTAACTGGGATAACCACAGTGTCCTTCACAGTGACTTTTAAATTATTGACTGTCACAAATGCAACTGATGAATAACAGAGAGCAGTTTTACAGTATTACTATGAGTAATCAGGGCTTTGTGATTAGGCTGTTGACAATAAAATCTAATTCTCACAATCTTTTGTAGATGTCTGTGATGATAAATGATGAGCACAACATAGTGATTAAATTAAGAGACTGTCTGTAGCTTGGAATTGAGAAGAAAAAAAAAACAAAAACAAAAACAGTATCATCAAGAAATTATGTTATTTACACTGTAAACGCACAGGAGACTGGGGCTGGGTAGCCCAGAGGCTGCTTGTCTTAATGCTTATTCTGACCAATTGTGTGAGCATCATATAATAATTCACATATAAAATAATCAGCCTATTGTCTTGAGCATATTCACGTGGGCAGTTGAAAAAAACACCAAAGCTTTAGCTGGGTGGATTTTTGTCTGTGTGTGTGTGTGTATGTGTTTGTTTCATGGTTCAGAATAATGCATCTGTGAAGGTTTTGCAATAATTATTAAAATTTGAGTGTTGCTTTAAACATGCCTTTTTGTGATGCAGGGAAAAGAATAATGTTCATTTAGGATTCATTTTTGAATTACTAGATCAAGCCTTGTGATACCAACTGAAAGGATTAGTTCAAGAAGTTCCAAGGGGATGCTTGTGTCACTTAAATAGGATTTTTATGGTGGAACTGCGGATTAGCAGTTTTAACTGAGGCTGACATAGGCCAAAAGATTGTCTGTTTATATATTTCAACATTTTGAACAATTTAATGTTTTATTCATGTACATTGTAATGGATGTACTGTATCTAATGCTTTTCTCATCTTTCCTTTGTGTTGTTGGTGTAAATTAACATTGGACATAATACTCTTTAAAATGTAAAAAAAATAAATAAATAATAAACCTTTTGAAATAATAATTTTTAAAAAATTAAAGATATCAGAACATCTATATTTATGTACTGAATAGCGTAAGATGTACACGTACAGAGACACTCAGGAGTAAAACGTGTTACAACTAACCACACCCTACCCCGCAATGTATTATTCCATAGAGGTTGAACAGACTGCTAAAATAATGACGCATTTTTACAAAGACGCATATTATCTGACTTGTTTCAGAAGGGCGAGGTTAGGTACTGCAGAATGAATGTTTTCGGTCCTTCCTATGTATTAAATGAGCCAAGTAATACCCGCTTAGGTGGTACCATAACCCTTCCATCTGTCGGTAAGTCTAAGAGGCAATCAATCAGACTAAGCAAACTTTCGTGTTTTGAAGGATAAGTGTGCGTTACGGCTAACGGACCGTTTTGGCAGAACGATAATAAGACGGTTTTCAAACTTTTACATGATTTAATCATGTTTAGCTTTAATGATATGGTCCAAGACAAGTCACAGAGACAAATAATGAAACATACATAACATTATTTTTCCAAATAAAGCTGGGTAACATTACACGATTTCTAAAAAGGAGTTCTGAGATTAACAGCAATGATTCAGTTGTAACAGACATCATCAGCTTTAAAGTTTGAACGCACAGGTATCGAACAGATGTACAAAATATACCAGCAAAATCAGTTATAAAAAAATTACTTCATTTAAGCATAAGAATTCTGTAAAAATATATGTTTTCTTGTTGAAGACACCCACAAAACTGAAAAACTATAGAGAAACAATTATTAGGCCCCAGCCCTTGGTATCACAGTTTTAAAAATCTCATTCACAAGCTTCTATTGAATATAATGTTTAAAAAACATTCAGAATAATGTCCCATACAGACCACATGATAAATACATAGACATTACACACAAACATTTGCAACTAAAATGAGAATCAGAAACATGCAACAGACTGACAACAGGTACCTTGATATGAGTAAACATATTTCATTGTCAGTGTGGAGAAAAAAACCCCAAAACTTTACTAAAAAGTGCTTTAAACTAAGACAGCAGACATACCAGTTTGGTCAGACCTATTGAGATTAAATGAAACCCTGAAGTGAAAAAGTCCCCTATTCAGTAAATTATGGAAAGTATGTAAACAAACATGCAGCTAACATTTTGTGCCTGTTAGGCTAAGATAAAAGTTTATCAAATTGCAATGTCATCTCAAAGTTGTGACCCAACATTACAAATATACAGCATTGTTCCAAACTGTTAGATCACTGTGTGTCAAATAAAGGAGATTAAATACCTCTGCTGACAGCCACCAAAAAAAAAAAAAAAAATTATTAACTAACTGTGCAGCCAGGCGTCTTTACAGCAACACTGACCTTGCCTACAGTTTGGCGATAAGTGCAAATATTCAAGTGGTAGAACAACATGTTAAAAGAGTTATCATAAAGTTTAGTAACATAGAAAAGTCCCTCTAGCTAACCTTCACAAAAGATGAACAACAGCAATTCACTTTCGGAATATAACTTTAGGATCAGCTTACAACCAGGTGGGTAAAAATTTCACCAGTGTCTGTTTAATAATGTGATTTTGATATTCATGGCTGCATTGTTGAGTCACTCGGTTTATTAATTCAACAAAAAGCAAGAGCCTAATACCTTTAAGTGCCGGTGATAATGCACCTCCCTCTCTGGACTTTTCTAGAACACAGTCATGGTTTGAAACACATGCTAGTCCTGGCATGTAAATGTACAGCATGAAAAATGGTCAAAAGCAATCTTTACCTGACACGCTGTTAATTTTATAAACTCTGCCTCTCTATGCTAACAAACATTTAAGCAAAATAATAATAATAATAATAATAATAATAATACAACAATATGTAGATGTATATAAATATTGAGCCTGGAACACAATAGCTATGGCTGAGCAGCTGTAACATACACAAAACCAAAGATGAATTCCCAGTGTTATCAGTTCTATTTCCAAACACAGTCATATTTTTTATTAAAAAGAAAGAAAGAAAGAAAGACTACAAAACTAATTAAGGAGAGCTATGGGTGTGCATGGCCAGAGGTCAAATCTAAAAGATGAGATCAGACTTGGAGGGAAGGGCACCAGAGGTGGCTCTCCTTCACTCAAGAGACACTTTCAAAATCTCTGCACCATAGAATCAGCAAGCCAATGCTTGTTTGTTTAAAGCAGTGATGAGGAGTGCAAATAACATCCTTAGACATGCCCTCATGCATTTAGCAAGGAAAGGAGTTATAATTCCGTGGGGGTATCTTGTTTGTAACCCATATAATGGGAATGGCAGTTACATGACGGTATTAAAATTTGAAAATGAGTCGCTAGCAGTTCTAATACATGGTAGTAAAATCATAACCATTCTGTAAATGAAAAAACAAAGTTTGAATCTTGATAAGTTATGTAAACCAAAATAAATCATGATTGGGCTCTGGCTCTGATTTAAGTTCCATCTACATTAATTTAGTATACTTAACGTCAGTTTTACCAAAACAAGCTAAACTGACATAAATACATTAAATTGCTAGTATTACTATACAATGCTGATGAATCCGGAGTCATTTACAGTTTCTAAACATTAATGACATCTAAACGTTTGCTAGTAAAAGAAAATTGAATTTATAGCATCATGAAGCACTACAATCCTTTTAACAGACATACCAGCACTGGTTCAGGAACTGTCTTGTTCCTGTAACCCTGCCACAGCTCAGGAATCTACACAGTCAAACTGAATGTAGTCTAACAAGCTGAGATTCTTTAGTTCCAACAAAACATAACCCAGAAAAGCACCTGAAATCAAAAGCTTAAAGAATGTGTGACAGCTTAACAATTCTCTTTTTGTTTCTGTTTGTCATATAAACAAGGTGCAGTTTCAAAGTAAAAACTGTTGCTCTAAATGAGAGAATTGTGTGTGTGTGTGTGTGTATGTGTTTATCCCTGAATCACTATAAACAACAATGCTGTGATAAAGGTGATTATGTCTGATAACGACCACCAAAAAAAAATCTGAATAGTCCAGGTTGCAGTGTTGTAACCTCAGAATCATCCAAAGAGGCTGGAGAGAGGTCTGGATCTGGATTTCGCTTGCCGTTTGGGGGCCACACTGCCGCTGCCCCCATCTTTGTCAAATCTATCAAAGAGTGAGGTGCTATGAACAAGCTGCGTCTTGAAACGTAGTTTATGCAGCCTGGGTTTCACTTTACCAACTGAGGATTTGCTCCGAAGGGGCTTAGACCTCATAAAACTAGCCTTGCCGCGTACATCCTCATCACTCACACTGTGGTTCAGTACTTTCAGGGGCTTCAAGTTCGGCTGAAGAACATTTGAGAATCTCCATCTACTCCTCTCACCACAATTTACGTTTTCAGTATCAGAATCACAGCTTGCACCAGCAAGCTCAAGAATGTCCTTCCCTGCTCTTCCTTTTAGATACTGATGAGCTTTCTTGCCACTGTAATCTCTAACTTCACCGTCAGCGTTGTAAGCACCTACCAGTAACTTCACGACCTCAGCATGGTTATGCATAGCCGCCAAATGGAGTGCCGTGTACCCAGCACTGGAGCGTGCGTTGACGTTAATGTCCACTCCATGTTCTTTGGCAAAGGTCATAAGATGGGCAATCAGTTCTTGCTTGCCCATTTTGGCAGCCCAGTGGAGGCAGGTAAATCCCGTCACAAAATCCTTTTTCATTATGAGATTGGGTTCCTTGGCCAAAAGACGGTGAAGACTTTCCCACTCCCCATCTGATGCACACATCATCCATTCATGTTCTAGGGGATCCAGAGCTACTTGCGAATTTTCGTCATCAGGGTTGGAGGATCCGATAGAGATTGAATCACTATCACCCTTTCCTGAAGGGCACTTGGCGGTAGAGAGGTAAATAGAATTTCTGAACACCATGCTACGACGTACCTGTGGGGAACTATTCATCATAAGCTCGATGAAATTCTTTCGGCTACCCCTTGGTGTGTTACTGTCACTGCCCGACATGCTCGCTGAGTCAAACTGTACCTCATCGGGTCCGTCTGTGGAGGACTGCAAACTGCGCTGTGATCCCCCCGGCTTTCTTCGCTTCAAGTGCTGGTATCCTCTCCCAATTCCGATATCATCTTGGAACGATTTAGTGTTCTCGTCTGTCTTGTTTCGGGGCTCTCCATTTCCCTCAACAACTGCTCGACCACTTCTCTGTGAACAGCCTGGTTGCGGAAGGTTGAAAACAGCTCCATCAGCCTCAATTGGTGAAGGAGACGCGTCGATTACTGCGATCTGTGGTACACCTTCGCCCTTTGGTTGTGGCTTGCGTATTTGTAAACTTTCTTCTGAACCATTCAGAGTTCTATTCGGTGCCGTACAACTACTAGCTTGACCCATTTCCGATTGGCAATATCGGGATTCCGGTTGTATCGAACCTGAATTCGCGGTCACTCCATCTAAAATACTCTTAGTAATGTCCGGTTGAGGCTCCACACCTTCAGCGCTGTCAGTTCCGTAACCTGAGCCGAGCAGTATTTCTTGTTTTGCCTCATCGTTTTCAGTGGTTTCTAAGCAGCCGTCCCTCTGTGCTCTCCCATCTGTAGAGGCAGTAAAGCTTATCTGCGGTGCGCTTTTTGTATTACTTTCGTATTCGCATGATTCATTTGACTGAGATAAAATACCTGGACCCTCAGAGTCTTTGCTGACATTTCTGTCCCCTTGATCCATTGTGGACATATTGCCCAGTGATGCATGTTCTCTGCACGCGCTGTCATTCCCATTCTCTGAGCTTTTCGCTGGTCCCCTGAACTTCTTTTTCAAACATACATATTTCTCTCCATTTTCTGTTTTCACAGAAGCCACGTTGTCCACATACCTTTTCAAAGCTTCCTTAACAATTGCTTTCTTCCCAGGATCTCTTCGCATTATTGGTCTGAAATGCTCAATCAGTTCTGAGTTCTTTACCCTTCCTCCCCTCTCCGTTAGAAAATGCAAAACCGTTTCTTGAGTGCATTCGGTCGCCATCGGATTTAACTAAGCTGGATAATGACTTATCCCGATCTCAGTAAAACAAAGGTTATATATATATATGCACTACTTAGTGATCGGAAAACAAAACAAAAATATTAATTTTAGAGGCCAATTATTATTCCTACAGACTGGGTGTTTGTCTTTCAGATCACTAAATCCCAGTTCCATAGGGATGCCCTTTCATCCCACCAGGAGATTGTAATATTCTGCATCGCCTCTGACAGCAGCACCTAAACCTCTCCGCAGCGGCAAATCACATACCACGCCCCTAAGTAACCATCATAGGGAGTAACCCTTGACATACCATAACGGATCGACTCAACGTTCACAAAGGGTTTAGTGCAATCCCGACAGAGCCCAAATGGGCGCTTGTTTCACATTACCACAACCGAATGTTACTTCCGGAACACTTTGGGAATTGGTTCATACCATTCACTGTACAGGGGGGAATGTCTCTCACATGTAAGTCAGTCGTTAATATAATAAAAGATACGCAGATTTGATGATTTCAGAGATACTACCTTTTACAGTTTATACAGACTTAAATATTTTAAATTTACCTTGAAATAGTCCTCGTGTCAACATTGACTGCCATATTGGTCGCTCTGACAGTAATTTGTCCCCCGTAATTTAAAGATGAGAAAACACTGCATTCCAGTCGTGACTCGGAGCACCCAAATTTTCAGTCGGTAGCTCTCGGGTCGAAGCCCCAAATATTTTACACAACTTTTCTTAGTAAAATTACGCCCTGTATATCGTATATATCCCGTCATGGCTTCTTCTGATGTTGCGCGACAGGGGGTAGGTGTATTATTGTTTCAACTTATTCAAAAGAAAACAAATAAGCAAGTTAGCAAACACTTCAGAGTGTACTCAAAAACTTTTTCGAAGTTGGGACAGCTGCCCAAGATAGTCTCAATATTGGCAATCTCCACACTGGCCAAGACAAAAATCTTAGTACTTAATTTGAGACTAGCGAGTAAGCGCGACTTATTTGATAGTACATATGCGGTCACTTCATAGTTGAGAGTTTCATTCATTACACGTTAGCCTAGTTAAGTTAGCTGAAAGAAAGGCTAACTGAACTGACGCCTCGGGTTAGCAAGTAGAAATCTGACCCTTCTTAGTGTTCATTCATCCCCTTTTCACCAAATTATGTGGCCGTCTCTTTAATTTATTGAATCATTTGAGTTGCACAATCAGCAGTCTTTATCCTCCCTCATTAATGATTGTATGTGATTTACAAATAAATTGAGGGCCTTTGGTTCTAAATTGACATTGCACTAGTAATAGAAGTAGATGAACATCAGTGAAATAAGTCGGCAGGTGGATTCAGTAGTTAAGAGTAATGATGTGTCCCACCTCTTTGGACTAAATTTTTCAACTTCTATTTTTTGCTTGTCAGTTCCTTTGGAACGTGTGCATAACCTTATGTGAAATCGTTTGTTTACCTCTATCCGTCTCAGATCTATCTGTCTTTGCCGAGGTGTCTTTCCCCTACCATGGCAGTACAGAGAGGGACAGGTCAGAAGTTGGTAGGCTGGTCTTCAGACAGGATAGAACAAAAAGCAGATTCTGTCCCTGCTGGGATGTTCTCCATCTCTATCTGTATAAAAAAATTCTTATTTTTACCAATAAGTCAGAAAATATATAGTTTCACCACAGGACAGATTGTTAACAAAAAAAAAAGATTGTATTTAGAGATTTTTAGGTTTTTTCCCCCCGAAGTGGGCTTTACATTTAGGACCATAATAAGACATCATGAGGTAGATCCTGATTCTCATAGCATCAGCATAATGGAGTAAGCAAAATGAAGTAACAGCTTTAGTTATCTGGATCTGCATGACACTTCCTCCTAACAGCTTACTCACTTTAAGCTTGTTGGATTGTTCTTTAAACATTTTTGGTTTGGTTGATAGTGTATTAATTGATTTGATGAATCTCTGACGTTGATAGGACAAAAATGCCCGGCCACTGTCTTTGTCTGGTCACGTTGGCTTTGACAGCTTACCAGATCAGCTGGTCAACAAATCCACAAATCAGGGATTCTGTTTCAACATCCTGTGTATAGGTGAGTGTCCCTTTTGTCTGAAATGTTCTGACGTTCATGTTTGCTCTTTATCTGTAACATAACTGATCTGCAGATGTCTTAGGGTGGTTCATGTCAACTCTTTACCTGCCTTTATGAGTGATCCCTGGTCTGTCCAGTTAATGTCAACTGACTGAACTAAGGAGGGAACACCCCTTGTTCAGTGACATCACACTGAGTAACCAGTGTTTAACCATGTAACACCTGGAACTGAAATTGATTCTGTTTTACCTTGGCTATAGTATATGTGTTCTCAGGTTACCTGCCTTTGTTTTTGGTATGTTAGGAGATCGGAGTTTACTAGCTAAAATGATCTGTTCCATCACAAAACAGTTTTAATGTTCTCACAATGGCATTGACACACATTTTTATATGCTTCTAGGTGAAACGGGTATAGGCAAGTCAACGCTGATGGACACTCTGTTTAACACTAACTTTGAAAACTTTGAGTCTTCTCACTTTGAGCCCAAAGTTAAGCTGCGAGCACAGACCTATGACTTACAGGAGAGCAACGTTCGTCTGAAGCTGACCATTGTGAACACTGTGGGGTTTGGAGACCAGATGAACAAGCAAGAAAGGCAAGTGGGAAAAGACAGATTAGTTCCTGATTGTCATATGCCTTTGTTTTCATGTTAATTTTTCCTCAAAATACTTTTTTTTAAAGTGTCACAAAGTGTTTTATTTTCAAAAAGTTGAATTCCAGATTTTTTTTTGTCTTAGTTCAGTACTTTAATTCCTAAATGTTGGGTCTGTTTAACAGCTACCAGCATGTGGTTGACTACATTGACACCCAGTTTGAGTCTTATCTTCAGGAAGAGCTGAAGATCAAACGTTCGCTGCATAACTATCACGACTCACGCATCCACGCCTGTCTGTACTTCATCGCTCCCTCAGGGCATTCGCTAAAATCCCTCGATCTGGTCACCATGAAGAAACTGGACAGCAAGGTCAGTTTTACCTCTCGGAGCTTTAGGACTGTCAGCTAGGCATAAATATTACATTAAGGATTTTCTGTAAAATGTTTGAGAATGTGAATGTACGTGATTTTTTTAAAAAAATGTATTTATGTAGTTTGCATAGAAAATGAAGCATTACAGTAGTCTTTAAATCTGGTCTGAGTAAAAAGCGGGCATTATTCACAATCTTGACCAAGTAATTGGATACTTTTTTTTTTTTAATTGTTAATATTACACAATTTAAAAAATAATCTGTTGCACTCTTGAAACTGTATTGGGTATGTCAAACTAAACTCAATTATTGATGGAGAAAATACCTCACACTGTCTTAACTTGCATGTTCCCATTAATTGCAACATCCTAACAGATACACAAGACTTTGTCATCTTTAGCATGCACTCACAACATTTTTGTAGTGTTAGTGTTGCTTCTGTTTTCTTGGATGTATTACACACTGTTGTTTTGCAATACATACTGCACACTACCTGCAGAATTGTGTATGTAAATGTTGTGAAAATGCAAATGTATATGTATGCAACTATAGTGAGGTTATCACTAGGGAAGAGACACAGTGAGTTGAAACCATATTTGTCTTATAATACTGTAATTATAAAAACTATATTTCTTGCTTTTTGCTTTGGGCATTTTGTATGTTTTCAAATGGTTAATTTTGGAAGATAACATTTTACGCTCTTAAATCTTGTGTTATTTTTTATGTCGGTGTGATGTTAACATATGACACCACCAAATGCTTCAGAGGGATTTTTTTTTTTGCCCTCCTTTATGTTTATGAGATATTCTATGGAAATACCAGTTTAAATATAACAAGAATCTTCCCTGCCCCTGGTGTAAGTGATTGGTGCTCTTTAGTAAAAACCCTGTAAGCTGTGCTGTGACACGTTCTGTATAAATAACTATAACCACTGTGAAATATTTTGATGCTTACTTAATGTAACATCTTTGAAAGAATTGTAGGTTTGATCTAGAGTTTTCTGACCCTCTTGGTGTCATGGTTTGTGTTAAATGGGAATTTCCTCCCGAAAAATGTTGGCAGCAAGACTGAACAGGCCTGAAATAGCATTGGCTAGATGAAGTCTAAGCACTGAGCAATGTGGGGGAGTGGCTCACCTCAGTTTTAGTTTTATGTTTCACACTCTCCCTACAGCACCTTAAAAGACAAAACATATTTTTGTTTGTAACTTTAAAAAAGTGGTACCCGTCTCACATTAACATGGATACCCACAGTAATTTTGTTATGTTGTTCTTATCACTGTTCATGTTTCCCAAGTTTTCATTTTTAAAGTTATTGTGCAGAAACTTCTTACAATCTCAAACTTTTATCTTGTTTGAGAAATTTTTTAGTATCCAAGCGAAAAAAGAATTTGCCATTATGCGAGCCTTACTTTTTTCTTTATTATTTTCTTTATACTAAAAACAGCAATGTCATTGTCTTGTTTTCCTATGAATGAAATTTTACCGAAGTGAACTAATCATACGATATAGCGTTACTAACATTTGTTTGTCTGTTTGCTTGTTGTGACAGGTCAACATCATTCCTGTCATTGCCAAAGCGGATACCATCTCTAAGAGCGAGCTGCACAAGTTCAAGATAAAAATCATGAGTGAACTGGTCAGCAATGGAGTCCAAATCTACCAGTTCCCTACCGACGATGAGACGGTTTCTAAGATCAACACCGCCATGAACGTAAGTGCTCTTCACAGCCTGAACCATAAATCCTTCTTTAATTCAACAGAAACAGTGTCAGAGGTCACAGAGAATTAGATTTGAGTGGAGATGTTTTCTGTTACTGTTATGTGTTGGGTTTTTGGTTTTTTTTTTTCTCCCTCAGGGACATCTCCCGTTTGCTGTGGTAGGAAGCACAGAAGAAGTGAAGATTGGTAATAAAATGGTGAAAGCCAGGCAGTACCCCTGGGGTGTAGTGCAAGGTAAGCCTTCTCTGCAAGAAAAGGGATTGTGAAAGGTGTTAGTAAGAAGTGCCAACACTGGTGGTGTTTGCTCATATCTGTTTAGCTGGAACTATGACAAGGAGCATGTGCGTGTTCATGCTAGCAGAGACACTCCAAAATATTTGTGAAGACAACATTTTTGGTTTATAGCCCGGCAAATTACGTAACACCGAAATGAGGGAGGAGAAAGCAGTGTTAATTTGTGTAACTCTGATGTGTGTGTGTGTGTGTGTGTTTTCCAGTGGAGAATGAGAGCCATTGTGACTTTGTTAAGCTCAGAGAGATGCTGATCTGCGTGAACATGGAGGATCTGAGAGAGCAGACGCACACGCGTCACTATGAGCTCTATAGACGCTGCAAACTGGAGGAAATGGGTTTCAAAGACACAGACCCTGAGAGCAAACCAGTCAGGTGCTGACAGACACACACAGTCACAGTTCATTTAACAACTAATTTTACCACGTTAAAATCATTGTGTTAAAACTTAACTATGTGAAAACTACCGTGTTTCCCTACGCATTTCACCCACAAGGAAATTTATGCTCAAACACTTAACCCGCCGTGTTGCTTTATTTGATGCTACAAATGCACCAGCTTTGAAGCGCTCTATTAGTCTGATATATAAAGACATATTCAAGATAATGCTGAACTGCGTATAGGTGAAACTGTTTGACGTCTTATACAGTACAGTATGAAGCAGTTAGATCTAAACGGCGATGGTGGTGATTTCTCCCATTTCCCTTTTGGGTTTTTGAGGAGTTTTTTCTTGCCTGCCATGAGGATGAAGTCAGGGGGTGCAGTCCTGTTTTGATTTTGACTCTTGTGGCCTTTAAAGCCCTTTGAGACTGTAAACAGTGATATTGGGCTCTAAATAAACTAGAAACTTAAACTTGAAACTTGATCCATCACATTGTCATGAATAATTTGGCTGCTTTAGCCGTATGTCCTTGGTGTCATATTCACGCGTGTGTTATTACGCTGGCGCTCTCAGCCTGCAGCAGACGTATGAGGCGAAGCGGCAGGAGTTTCTGGGAGAACTGCAGCGCCGAGAGGAGGAGATGAGGCAAATGTTTGTCCAGCGCGTGAAAGAGAAGGAGACCGAACTGAAGGAGGCCGAGAGAGAGGTTAAAAACAGAAAAAAAAGATCTCTCCCCAAACTAAACACCTCTGAGCTATTTTAATGTTATTTTCTGTTTCTGTTTGCAATGTGACTGCTTAACAAATCTCATTCATTTAGTAAACCATATTATGGGTCACTGTGGTGGTTTTTTTTTTTTTTTTTTTTTTTGATGTTTAGCTGCAGAGCAAGTTCGAGCAGCTGAAAAGGCTCCACCAGGACGAGAAAAGTAAACTGGATGAGAAGAGGAGGGCCTTGGAAGATGAAATCAACACTTTTAACAAGAAGAAAGCAGCGACGGAGCTACTGCAGGGACAGTCCTTCAACACCAACGCCAACCTTAAGAAAGACAAAGACCGCAAAAAGTAAGGCGACACCTCATTCTCTCACGGTACTGGAATTCTCTTTTCAGCATCTTTGAATGAATAGTTATTTTTCATCAGTTAGGGATCAAATTGATCTTTAATAGAAACTGTGTTTTAATACCTTTTCTTTTGTCCTGTTTACATTATGGATTTATGAGTATGTAGTAACTTATGAACATGTGTATGACAATTTGTATACAGGGAAATTTTTAATGTAAACATATAGTTTCACCCTGCAGGAATAGTGATTGTATCTTTTAAGGAAAAGTATGTTTGATTTCTACTAATCTTAGCGAAACTTCAGTGGAGGTTCAGTGTATTTTTAATTGACAGGAGCCTAGACACCTCTCCAAGCGATGTAGAATTGACCTTTGACCCGGAGCCTAACCAAAGTCAAAACCGTTGCTGCTGAACCCTGTGAGATAGCGAGGGAGGGTGACATTACATTACATTGTTATCCAGACATAGACAGTGACAGGGAAACTACTGAATCACAGTGTTGTGAGTCTCTAAAGGGCATACATTAGTCACTAAGAATCACTTTAATAGTTCAGTCAGGCCTCAGTGAGGTGGCATTTCTAAAAAAGTTAAAGAGGAAAAAGTTTATGTTATGTTATTTTTGTAAATGTTATGCAGGAAGCGTCTCCATACTCTGGTTGATTTACTAATTTTTTTTCTACCTCTTTTATTTCCTATAGCTCTGGGTTCATGTGAAGATACAGCCAGTTGACAGACGGCACAAGTACTTGTTGAAAATAGGCCAATAAATTCAGAACAGAAGTGCTTTTAATGCTCTTGCAGTTATTTACTGATTTGTAAATATTATATCTTAGTATCAGCAGGACTGTTTTTCCCTTCTATATGTAGTCTCTGTCATCAGTGTTCAATGGTTTAACCACTGCCACAAGATGGCGCCAATTTCCAGTACCTTTTTTGGGATAATGGAAGGAATTCAAGAGTGACAAAAATTGCTCTAGTGCCTCATTTGACGGTTAAGATTTGACGTATTTGAATTTCATCAAACACTGGTTTTATTTTTCTTATACTTGGAGGTCCACTTTAATTGCATGATCTATTATTTAGTTTTACAAGTTTATAATCAAGAGTTGCATTTTAATTTTTGGGTTTTACCGTATACAAACATTCATTATGTGGGTAAAACAGAAGGGAACCCCGGTCTAATTGTACGTCTTTTTTTCTGTCACTTTTATCACATACAGCGTCTGTAATCTGTGTGGAATCTGCTTATTATGTTTTTTAATCCTTCCAGTATTTGCTTTGCATGATACAGTTTCACTTGAAATTTGACGTTAATTTAGAGTTCTGTTTCCAAACATCTTGTAACCGTATGGCTGACTGTGCCACATGGCATCCTGTGACATTCAGACGTGTTCACAAGCTGCTGCAATGAAAAGGGAGATGTGCAAGACCTGGTTTCTTCTGGGAAATGTGAACAGAACTGTCACATTTATACCTATGTTTTAAGTTACCTCAGAAGAGCGCAATGCCATGATCGTATATCACAGACACATTTGCCTTTCTGAAGGATTGCTTCGATGATTACTCCAACACGAAAAGCATTTTTATATGATGTATCTTTTTCTACTTTTGGATTTGAAGTTGTATTTATCTCACTGTTCCACGGATATGGGTGATATAAACATAAATAAAAGCTGATGGGACTTTTTCCCTGTATTGCCTGTCAACATCTGTTGTCTATTCACCTCAAATGAGCTGACGAATCAGAGTGATGCAAAACAAATTTTTATACCAATTTCACTTCATACCATGAGTCTGAATGCTTGATGAAACACTGTTGTTTATTTATAAATAAGTAAAATTCAATGTGCATCATTCACAGTTTAAAACACAATAAAATAGAATTTAAAATAAACAGTTAAAAGTTAAAACTACAGCACCCAGTCTCACTGTGATGAGGATTTCAGGGATTTCACTGCTGGTACAATGTCATCAAGGCACTGGACATCTGAACATGAAAACAAATATGATTATCCAAAACTGTGAATAGTTATGATGAGAGAGGCTACTCTATAGTACAAGTTACCGTAAGAAAACTGAGATTATGACACTGTCACCTGTTAAATCTGGATATTAGAATAATATTGTGTGGATAATATATAGTTTTATTTTGAGAAAATGTGGTATGAAACTTTACCTAGAATCTGTAGCAGGTCCAGAACCAAAGCATGAAATGCTGGAAAGAATTCCTCATGCTCCCTCAGCTTAACAATGATGCTAAAAAACACAGCAATACAGTATAACCATCATCAGTGACACAGTATAACAAGCACTAACACTGAGATCACCATTTAACACTCTTCAGGGGTGGAAATGATATTCAGATCTCGTTAGGATTACCAGTGGTTTTCTCAGCGATATCTACTGAGAGTACTTGTAATAACTAAGCATTCATTTCTCACTGCCAAACTGATGTAAAAGTAAAATCAACACATCTTCAAACATTTAAGGTTATGACTAAATCCTCTATGCAAAATACAGAATGATAAAATGAGAAAACAAAATCTGAACGTTGACGTGTAGAGAATCCAGCGAATCGAACGGAACGCCGCACAGACAAACGTTACTGTCAGATATCAGGATCATTCTGCAGGGTACCTGTCTATGTCACTGGTTTCCAACAGGCTCTGCAGCGCTTGGCCTGCCACAGGTCCACACGAAGACACAACTCTGGCCACCTGGTTGACCACTTCGCTGGGGGAAGCTCGATCATCTAAAGCAGGACAAAATTATGATCCGTGTATATATTTCATTATTTTTTATTTTACTGCAAAAAATATTTCAGCAGCTAGGGTTTAGGGATATGGTTCACGTAAAAGGGTTGCAGAGCTACTGCACAACACAGATATAAGAGAACAAATCCCAAGGACAAAGAGATGTAAGGATTAAAAAAAAAGAAAATGCCTCTGAAGTCAGTTTGCATATGCGTCGTTTTCTCTCGTCAAGGTTTTGTACAAAACGTAAATCGATTTGAAAATTTAAAAAAACAAAAAAACTCTTCTATGATTACAACATTGGTTGTATCGTGCTAATGCTACCAGTCTTACTTGCTTACCCATCTCTAACACATCTCTTAGGTTCCTCATGGCGTTGGTCATCTCCCCCAGTCTGGTATAGACCTCGTTCATGCGCGGGTAAACTCCTCTCAGAGTAGGTGCGTCAAACAGCTTCTGGAAGTGGGACACCATGGACTGCAGGGTGTGCTTGGTAGGACTCCTCAACACCTGAGGATACAGAAAGCAATTTTCAAAGCAGCAAAGAAAGATTACAGCGAGCATTTGGCATCTTCTACTTCAACACAACAGTCAAAAGTAACCATTAAAGATACAACTATGTGATGTAAACTAAACTGGAGTAATTAGAGCCTTTCACTTGGGTGGCTTTATCAGACACTGATAAAGCATAGTACAGGACTTAAACACAGTCGGAATGGAGGATAATCAGTTGGATTTTGCCTGCAACTGGGCTGGATCTGTGTCTGGAAAACCGCCCCTCCAACACGGACTACCTTATCTTCTTCTCCCGTCTCTTCCAGCAGAGTTTCCAGCATGAGCATCACATCCTGCACTTTGACACCGTCTGGAGAGGTGTTATAACTGCTCTCTGGCTGCCATGGCAACAACCTCTTCATCAGTTTGCTCAGTGCACGGTGAACATCCTGAAGGGAAGTGTGAAATATAAGAGAAAGCACAAAGGCTACGTGAGGTCACGCCGGTTCTAAAAGCACTCGCACACAACCCAACACTCCCAAAAGTAGTCGTGCTGTTTTGAGGATTGACAAAAATATCAACCCCCCACACAAGCTGAGGTAAACTAAAAGGAATGAAAGGGCAGGCTAAAAACACAACTGCCAAAACAATCCTCTCCAGATGGCATGCAACAGTCCAAAATTAGTATTTTCAAGTTACTGATCACAAAAAGGGTTGTACTGGTTACGGCCTTCAAACCCTTCTAACCTCTAGAGATCCAAGCTGCTCTGCCCACACTTCTAAAGTCGGCTGTATGTGTTCAAACTCCACATGTTGTGAAAGCTCTCTGGAGGACTGATGACCAGGTCTCCACCTTAGAAGCCCCAAAGGAGCCCTGGGACTGGTCAGCACTGAGATGATGTCGTTGAGGATCTGACCATGAAGAGGAGTTATGAGAGTGTCATATTAAACATACAGAGACCCAAAATACTGCAAATACCAAAGACTACATGACAAAAGACTACGACTAGGTGACAAAGATTAATATATATAACTGTAGATTTGAAATGCACTACCTTCTCTAGTCTAATGGCAGCATCTGCCTCTCTCCCTCGAGCCTTCAGAGCTGACATGAGATCAGTGACATCATGCACCTTTAATTCTTTACAAGCATCCTGAAACAGAAACACACACACAGAGGCAGTAAGAAACCTGAAGAAAGAGGCAGTGAGTACTCTGAGCCAACTCTTTGAACAGCTTCATACCTTGAGGTATTTCCGACAGACGCCGGCTGGCATGTGTTCAATGTTGTTTACATCCGTGTTAGCTGCCTCTCTACCCTCCTCTGCTCTCATCCCCAGAGCAGACCTGAAGGATGGAGGGGCTGTGAGACATCACTGGCAAAAATCCAAAATATTTTGCCAACCAATCCTGAATATCATAGTAAAGTCTATTTAAAAATAACTAAAAACAAACAAATATAAAACAGCCTACAACAGCTTTGCTATGAGGAATTGTTCAAGAGTATAACACAGCCTGAGATAATGTTGGAGCTTTTTTTTTTTTTTTAATTTATTATTTTTAGTCTGATGTGGCATGTATATTGTCCGGAGATCTTTTATGTCTACCCTTGTGCAACAGCTAGCTCAATACCGCTTTCCACTACGAGTTATGCGGTGTTGCCAAGAGAAGTAACTTGCTGGGCAGATCTAACAGATGCACGTGGAGGTGCCTGATGGGGATACGTGCCCAGTGGCTGAAGGGACAGTGAACCTGACTGGAACCCTACGCTGATAGAACTGCCCAAGGCATTCTGCCATTCATGGCCACAGTCTGCACCTATGGCAAATGTGAGGCTCCTACTGTCTTAACTGTGTGCAGCGTCACAGTGCTAAGACCCAGTTTGAGTGTCCTTACTTGAGGCTACTCTGCTGGATGATTCGGTCCATTCGCTTTAGCTGTTGTTTGTAAGACTTCAGTTCCTTCACCGTGGGTCTAAGGGGTCGACCAAAAACACAAACACCACAAAACGCATTAACGGTGTGTCCTTTCAAACTACACCAAGATCGTTAAGAAAAGTCAAGTGAATGTCATTATAGACATGCTGGAATCTTCCTAAGTTGATCCTGTAGACAATATGGATAAACCTGGATTCCAGATCCTGTTTCAGCCGCTGGATCTCTGCCCTGAGCTCCTCTCTTTGGGATTTGGTCTCTTTCAGCTGCTCTTGGTACGACTGCATCGGGGAGATAATGAGAAGTAACAGACGCATCAGCTGCTGCCTAGACATAAACACCTACAAAAATGACAGCAAACTGCAGCATCCCAGAGGATACAGAATCCATGATACAGGTTTAGTGCTTATCACCAGTGGGCAATATTTCAGCTGAATGTGATAACAGTAAACATAATATCATAACCCTAACATAACCATGAAAATGTTGGGACATAAACATAACCTAGACTACTTTACAAAGTATGAACAAATTTATAGAGTTTATGGAACTTCTGATATAACACCAACCTCATTTAACTAATTACTAAACAAGTAAATCAAGTGCTACCATTGTGAAGGCAAGCATGAAATAGTACTGTCACATAACTATCAAGTAACGAGCATTAAGCATTATGAAAAGATGCGTTGTAAAAATAGAGGTTACATTATCAATATTACCACAGCTGATGCTATGTGACGGTGAAACCTTTATTTAATGTGAAGTTGCAGGTGTCTAAGAATAAAAAGGAAACCTAATGAGACTGGGCAAGGGTGAGGAGACCTTTAGCAAGGCCTTGTAATTGGAGGATGTGTCCACGCTGCTTTTGTCCAGAGACTTTCTGTTCCTCTGGGAGTCTGAAGATCCATTCTCCCCAGAGTTGGTCTGCTGAGCCCTGCAGGAACAAACCCAGGGCCGCTTCATGATTAAAATATAGCAAAGGAATCTTCAAGTCTTCACGATAACATTGTTGCAACTTGCAATATGAATTAAGAAAATAATCTATTAATCTCACACTCAGAGAAGAGATGAAAGACAATGCAGATGATAAAATAACACTTACTTTAGTTCATTACGTAGCTGTTGTAACTGGGATTCATAGACATCAATGACATCTAAAATCCTTACACAGAGGAAGAGAAAGAGATTTCAATGATAGATATTTCTCTACTAGGACAACTCAAACATTTTTAAAGTACAAAGTAAAATGTTTGACTCCTAATTTGATAAGCTTTAGAGGCACTGCATGTACCTGCTCAATATAAGCAAAACTTCTAAAATTGTTTAGACCTAAAAATTCATCAAAGTAAAAAAAAAAAAAAAAGCTTAACAACACCTAAAGAGATATTCCGCCGAGTTATCAAATCTGCACGAAAAGTGGCCCCAGTAGACACGAGTGGAGATGCCAAGTGTTTAACAAACACGTGTAAACTGAACAAGCTTGAGGAGTCGCCCTCCAAAGGACGTCTTTGACGCGTTATGAATGGCGTGTCGTGACCGGGCATTATTAACTCACTGCTGATCTACAGGGGACTGAGGCCGCGTGGATCTTTTGTGAATGAGCTGAAAGGCTTGGTTCTGCCGGGCCACCCGCCGTTCCTCCTCTTTCACTGCGAAATACAGCTTTTTCTGCAGCTGAGAGACCGTCTCCTTTTCCTGAGAAAGCTTCTGCTCCAGCGCCTGGCATCGCTTCTATATAGCATACAGAATGATGCTTTTGAAAGATATATGAATGATACAAAGTGCATACCTCAGTACAGATGTTCTCTCGGTGGTGCACTGTGTTGTCTTTATTTCAGATGTAATACTTTGCATTCAGGCAATAATGCATTAGATCACAAAACCTTGCGAGGGAGTAGAGGTATTAATTAACGTTCTGTTTAAACATTCCTACTTCCTGATTTACCAGATTTTATCTACATAGGTTCGTGTCACTAAATCATCGTAAAGCCACTCCCTCAGTGCACCGCTCTGTGCAGGTTGAAATCTTTATGTCCTTTTTTGTCAAAGATCACTGGATAAGACCCTGGTGCCCAGCAGAGAGTGGCTCCACAGGAAATTAAACTGAGACGCAAGTAATGAATGCGCTTAACATTTTCATTAATGTATGGACATAATTCTCACCTCTGTCACGTAAGGGAAGATAACACTGTAACTGGACAGTTATCCAATCTCATGTCATAGCAGTTTTGACTGGTTACATCATGGGATGAGGTAGACACACTTATGGTTACACGACAGAAAAAAACCCCAAAAACTATAATTTGCAGTAGGTGAGTGCACGAATGATATGGTTTTTAGCCTGTAAATCTGTTTGTCCAATCTGAGATTTAACATGTCATAACCCTGGAAACCCATGTAACACAGGGATAGAAAAGCTGTTCTAGGCCAATGAATGCTATATGGGGGGATGGTATTATTGTTCTGTGGAGAAACGGAACTCTTTTAATGGACAAAGTTTCTATGTTTTTTCGGTTTGTAAGACTGAACTGATATGTAATGAATAATTAATACGCTCTATGTAGCCATACGAACTATTAGAACAATGTTCCCATATAGCATTCTTTGCTTTTCTTCAGAATTTAAGTTATTTGGTGGGACAGGGGAGAAAAGAGGGATAATTCATTTTCTGTGTTACCTCTGCATCTCTCTTGTCCTGCTGTAGCTGTTGGAACTGGTTATGTTGCTGCGCTGCCTTGCTGATGTAGCTGTCTTCCAGGTCCTGAACTTTGGCCTTTACTCCATCCAGAACCCCCTCCAGCTCAGCAGCCCTTTGGGAATGTCGTACTGCCCTGGCCTGATGCTCCTGGACCTCCTCTCTGAGAAGTAAATGGAGTTCAAGGCATAAGTCAGTTCACTGAGATCACCACTGCATTACTCAGTTTAATTCTGTGTGCAAATAAGTCACTGCTGTATTGACTGATTATTTCTGAAACTTTATTTCTGTGACGTATTACACAACAAAAGTTTCCCTTTATGATAAACTAAAAGAACATCTTGTATTGCACTGTCTCATGCAGTCATTCAGGTCATGTCTGCTTGACTTCATAGGTTAGTGAAATCAATTTCAAAACTAATTCAAGACTAACTGGGTTGCTCGGCTCGGAATTTGGTAAACCCTATTTTCTACCTTTTTCCCGTCGACCTAAAGAAATTTCTGTAAGTTTTACTACACTGAAAGGTTTATGAAACCAACCATATCAAAACATCAGGATGAGCGTAAATTTCATAACACAACATTCATTTTCCCTTCCACTTTACAGCTCCCTTGCTTGGTTAAACAGTTACAAGGGACACATTGGGAGTGCTCTGGCATGAATACTAAGTTAAGTCTGCGGGATGATATCTCTGTCACACTTCAGTAGGCAGACACGAGCAGCTGTAAGCCGTCCTCAGGGACCCTGAAGCATCGTCCTCCTATACCATTCTTCTCATCTCAAACGGCACTATCATATGACAACAGGTGGTCAGCAGGACTCACTGCTGCACAGGTCTACATTATTGAGGACACGATGATAAAAGCTATATGTAGGAGACTTTGCTTGACCTGACAGAGAAGGATGACAACCTTGATGACATTTAGACTTGTCACTACCAAATTATTAATTGTTCTCGTAACAAGTTACCTGTTAATAAATTAAGACACGTATTTCAAATATGCATCTGTATACTGAACTTTCATCCCGCAAGCCGTACAGCTGTGACCCGGAGCTGCTCTAAAATGATGACTGTGCTTTTAACTAATGCACAATTATAAGTAGCAAACTCAGGCTGATTTACTTGAGCTGGCTGTTGGACTGTATGAGCTCTTGAATGAGGGCTTGTCTTCTCTCTGAGTCTGTCAGCATCGTCTTTAGCGTTCCTCTGATATCAGCAGAAGAGCTCCTCTCCAAAAGAACTAGATCTGAGAGTGAAAAAATGAACAATTGAACACACATTCCAATGAACACTAATATTTGTGTCAATCATAATTATTAAAAAAAAAAAAGAAAAAAAAGAAAAACAGGGGCAGAGGTGATGAAGTTAAACCCTTAGTCTACCATGCTTCCTTGTGCAATGACAATATCCTAAAGACTGTTCAGAAAAATACCTGCTAGGTTCTTGTTCTCAGTAGGGTCTGCAAAGTGAACAGGCTTAAAGCCATGATGCTGCAGAAGTCGATTAACTGCATCCCACTCTGTCTGCTCCTGCTGCAAGACAACATTTGAGAGTAATTTGATAACTAAAAATAGCTGCATCATGGTATCCAACAGAGTTCAGAAGCACAGCATGGTAAAAAGGAATATTTTAAAGCTTTGACATGATATCTACCTGGAACTGGCTGTAGGTCCACAAAAAGACATAGGTCTTATCCCTCGACTGAAATACAGCATTCAGACTTTTCCTCTCCCTCTCCATCGTTTTACTAGTGATCCAAGCTAAGCCCTAATCTATGATATTGCAAACATGTCTGCTTTTATGGGAGGAAAAAAACTAACTAAGCTGTAGTTGCATCTTGGCGTGATGAACACTTAACGACGTAAGCAATCTTGACAGCAGGCTGTCACTAAATGAAGCTACTCGTTATATACTGCAACGAGTTGCGTTCACGGGAGCTCGCTATCAAATTACTGGGTTACATCGATTGCATCTCCCATAGCTAAACAACAGGGCCTTGACACGATACCAAACTACGTGGTTTTTGAAAACTGAAAGAAGAGAATGAATTGTATTTTCCTCACCTGTTCCATGATCTCTCCACCTAAAGACAAAATAAAGGTTAAAGTCAGAAAAGGACACACAGACTGTATAAACAAAACACTCTAATCATGTAACCACCACACACGATGCATCGTAAAATACATCAGGTAGCAAGATCATTAAAGGTACATTAATAGGATATATTATGAGATACATGTAGCAAACCTCGGCTTGCTAACTTACTAATCTAATATTTAACCAATCATATAACGTTGCAGCTAACTGCGTTAGCACGTTGCACCAAAACACGCGCAAACAGCAACTGAGCTATCGAGAAACGTTACCGTACAAGTAAATATTACTGTCTGGAAGAGATACACATGCTCAGTGAGTGCACTGTCGAGCAAACGAAGGAGTTCACGCAAAAAAAAAATGCGCTTGATTAGCACACAGCAGCTATGTTACATTGAGAGCAAGTCTTTCGCTTTCAAATAAACTGCGGAAACCGTCACTGACCCAAACATGTCAATATGAACCAATAGGAGCGAAGACTTTAGTTGACCACACCTACAAAACAACGGCAACATCTCTCCACATTATATCTGAAAAAAATGACTTGAGTAGTTAACAGCCTGGAAATAAACTATACATTTTCCTTGGTGTAACGGTGAAAATAAGTAGTTACTGAACTACTAAAGATTAGGCGTTATTCCTGCTTTCTTCCAAAACACACGCTCTTGTAAAGTAAACAAACAAACAAAAAAAAATTGTTGTTGTTGTTGTTGTTGTTGTTGCTGCTGCTGCTGTTGCTGTTGTTGTTGTTGTTGTTGTCCTTGTTCTTGTTCTTGTTCTTGTTCTTGTTGTGAGTTTACCTTTTCTGTAAGGAGTTTAAAATTGTCGAATGAATGTCCTACCAACTGTTAAGTAACTGAATAATTTAAGGTATGACTTTTACATACATTTTCAGGTGTCTGACTGAATGTCTTATGAATTAATGACTGAAAAAATGGCACATAAAAGATGAGACCACTAACAGCAATTTCTTGCCTTTTATTTTCAATAACGGTTGAGGAGGGCCAAACCGCACTGTAAGATCCCTTACAACTATATTTGTTTGGTTTTAAGCATAACTGTTCAGCTGAAGATTATATGTGGAGAACCAAGCTTCAGTGTCACCAGTTATTGAGGAAAACAGTCTGACAACATGCAGTAGCGCTGTGTCTCCACAAGATGCCAATCAAGATCTGCACTAACACAGTAGTACTTAACGTCCTGAAAACTGCAGTGTTGACAGTGGCACTACAGTATTGCCATAATTGTACCTAAATAAGTTTAATACTCACCATGTAAGTATGTGATTGAATTAACAAGGATGAGATTTTCTTTTATTAAAGACAGCTGTAGAATTCCTAAAATTAAAGGTGCCTATGTTGTGAACAGAAGTATAAATTCTCCCATCATATTAAATAAAAGGACCAATTTTCCTTTCAAAGCAAAGAACTGTCCTTCTGAAAGCCCTCTTTTTCAGGAGAGCAGCTCTTTGCAGTGCACTGTTTGGGATGCAGTACATCCATCCTATTGCAGTTCCCAATAAATCTTACATATATATACATTTTACTCCCTAGAGCAGTAACCCCCCCCCCCCCTTCCCTTCCCCCCCCCCCCTTCCCTTCCCCCCTCCCTCCCTGGCCCCTTAATAGACCAGAGTGTGATTCTGAGGCAGTAAACTGATGGTGCAGCACTGTATTTGCAAATGCTGATGGAAAGAAAATATAGAGTCTTTTTAACAGTCACATTTCTTATGAACCCAGTATATGCTAAATTGTGCAGCAAAAATTACCATTGTAGGAAATCTATGACAAAGCACATTGTTCACTGTAGGCTACAAGAAGCACACCATATTTTCGGAACGGGGATCATGGAGTTAGTTTGAAAGAACAACATATTACCTCACAGATTGAATATGTATTGATTGCACTCTTTAAAAATGCAAGAATGTTCATAGACGGTGGCATTTCCAAGTGTTGGTAATTTTGACCTTGCAGAAACCCTAATACTGCGTTAGACCAAAGATCTGAATATTTTACCGTTAGTTTTAATAAAAACGCTGCGTGTCTTTCCTCGCAGACAGTGATTACATGAATATCTCTCCATTCAAAGGCACAATTTGTTTGTGATAAGAAGCTGAAAAAGGAAATGAGTAACTAATCGCTCTCCTCAGCCTTCCCTGTATGAACTTTACCAAGTCTGTGGCATTTAATGTTGCTCTGGAGCCAATGGCCAGCCTTGGATTATAAAGGGCAAACTTGCCATTGAATCAGGAAGGTCAAAATGTAAATATCAGCCCTCATCCTTCAGCTTCTCCATCACATACTGAGTCATGAATAAGAAGAGAGTTCCGGTTTTCTTCATTATACTGTTACTTTCGAATGGGCCTCGTTTTGCGAGAATGTAAACTACCTCTCAGACGCTACACGACCTTCTCAAGTCCAGACTTCCAAGAATATTCTATTTGCCCTACTTTATGAAACATGGACATGCTCTGTCAGTCAATAGTATCCAAAGTGGTTCCAACACAGTGGCCCATGCAATGTAATATCCATGTGATTATACAGAGGACTCAAGCTTGTTTTTCTAGCATGGAATCAAGCCTTGAATATGCAAACATAACCTAATGATCTCTCCAGGTATTTATCAAGGATTTACCGTTGTTCATTTCGCTGGTTCACGTTTTAACTTAAGATAAAGGTTTAAGCAAAGCAGGACTTGACTGCTGAAATCTAAAAGCATTCATCAGGTCATTTTTCTCTTGTCCACTCTCTTCATGGTTGGCCATTCAGAGTTCAGGTTTGCAATAGGACAAGGTCATCCAGACTCTTCAGTAATAAATAGTGTTGGAGAAGAGAGGGTGGAGGGGCCCTGGGTGTCACTGCATACATCAACTCCACTCAGCAGAAAATTGAAATGGAAATTTCTGCCGTGGAGGAGCGTGGATCACTCCTCCATGGCTTAGGCTTGAATAAAGGATTATATTCACATGACATGCAACATCATGTGACATTCGCGTGATATTAATAAACTCTTCTAAAATACGCAAGTAGTGCAATGTCTGCTAAGGGCAAGTGTTCTATGATTTCATTATTAAAATTCAGTATGATATTTAAGCTTCTGTCTTACATCAATGTCATTTTTTCTCTTGCTCCTTCTCCAGGATGAGGTTGAAAGTTTTTTTTCTCTTTACTTGCTTGGCATGAATAAAACACTGGAGATTTATCTTGAGTGGACCCTTCCTTCTTTGATCAATGGTTCATTTATTACATGTATTTTAGAAATACTAATTAATGAAACACTTTACACTTCTAAAAATCTTAAATGACACTGGATGCCTGAGACATTTGCTATTTGATGGTAAATGTCACATTATTCTTGTTCAATACAAGCCATAGAGGTACTGTGGCTGAGATTTCGAATATAAACCACTCCTTAGCCAGCATAAATTCAAACCTGAAAAGAAACAAATACATGACAATAGGCTGCAAACCCCTCTCATTCAGTTTGTCATTCATAAACCTATGGCCTAACCAGCTCTTTAAGCTTCTGCAAAACAGGAAATATGACATCACAACGCAACTTCTCAAGATCATAGTGTCTGTCATATTGTAGACCTCCTGCTTTTTGTGTTTTTTCATGCCCAGAACGGAAACATTCTTTTCAGTTTGATTTTTCTGGAATGTTCTGTGTCTTACCAATCTGTTACAAATCCATGCAACCAATGAAATCATGCTGTCTCTGCAGAACACAGCTGAAATGCACAGTAAAGCAGTGGAATTGTGATTTTGGAGTGTTTGAATTAATGCATATATCCATCCAGCTGTTTTGCCTGAGTAGCTGACGTCTGTTTGTCTGTAGTGTTCTCTGTTTTGGAGTGGATTTTGCTGATGTGGTCGTAGTGTTGTGAAGCGAAGGGAACTTGATGACAATGTCTTGATGCAGCGAATGTCATGAGTTCAGAGTGGGTCTTTGACATGTTCAGGGTATCAGAGGGTCTTTTCTGAATTTTAAGTTTCAGAAGTTCGAGTGAAAGGCTGTGTACTCCTCTGGAAGCATGGTCATTAGCCATCACAACACCACCGATTTCTGCAGAGGAATTCACAGCTAAATACAAAGAGGGCTATTTATAGATTAAATTGTCTCAGACTCGCAGCTTGCAAATAATCCATATTTTGTTTCCATCAGTTTATTGTAAATACAATTATGCAAATACAATTCACCAGTGAACAAGTTCAAAGAACCCAGTCTGGAGAAAATTAGAATTGCCATCCCATAAACAGCACTCAGTTCTCTCTGTCTGTTGTAAAGATAGATGAGTGCAGTGATGTTACGTAAACAGAGGAGGGAAAACATTGTGAGTGCTGATGTTAGACTCTCCTGTCCTCACCATCTGCTGGGCTGCAGTAGTGGATGCATTGAATGTAAAGGCCCATTAGCTGGGTAATGAAAACAGATCATTTGGGGAAACGAGCTGAGACTGATGAAATGGGATGTAAATGCAGAGGCAATGTGAGAGGGCAAGCCATGCCACAGGAATACATGTAGCCACTTTCTCTTAGTTTTACACCACTCAGGTATATTCTGTATGGAACAAAATCACTTACCTATTATTAATATTAAGATTATCATGATGATGGCGAAAACATTGATGATGATGATGATGATGATGATGATGATGATGATGATGATGATGATGACGACGATGATGACGACGACGACGACGACGACGACAACGACAACGATGATGATGATGATGATGATGATGATGATGATGACGATGACGATGATGTTGATGATGATGATGATTATTATTATTGTTATTTTTATAATTATTATTATTAGTAGTAGTAGCAGCAGCAGCAGCAGTGGTAGTGTTATTATTACTATTATTATTCTCACAGAGGAAATGTACGTGGTGGTTTGTGCAAGAGAAGCTGTTGGGTTCGCCTGTCTTATCTTTGCAATCCTTTCTGCAATCTCTGGGCAGGCTGTTTGAGGGATATGACTTTGTGTCATATCAGCAGCCAACACCTGTGTCATATGAAAGAGAGAGAAAGATAATCTCTCCATGGATTTACCTGTCCTTTCTGCTTTCCAACAAAGCAAACAAACAAAACAAAACAAAACAAACCAAAAAACTTCTAAAACTCCATTCACTGATGGTCTGAACCAATTGGCTAGGAATGTAACACACTGCTATGACAAATACATTGAAAAGTAAATGACATCAACATCAAGTTTTTGTCTCTTTATTTTACCAATTCAAGTCCAGCCAACATTTTCTCAGCCTGAAAGGAAATATTTCTGATAAATACTCAGGAGTCGATCAGTCTCAAGGTGAAGTAGGATTAGTGTGAGAGACCCTTCAAGCTTCCTCTCCCTCGTGTTTTATCTGCAAATTGCCTTTCAGGAGGTTAAGTCTGTCAAAGAAAAATCCCGCTCTTTATTTGACCTTGACGTTTATGTTTCAAGGCTCTATTTCTCTCTCCATAAGCCACTTTTGTGGAAATGTTCAACTTTTTGGTGAATTTTTTTGACACTGCAATTTTTTGGGAAAAGTAAGCTATGAGATATGATCGTACTCTATATGACAACGTGAACTGCTCAGATGTTGAATTATCGGTATAATTTCATAAGATATTTTGAAAAACAAGGTAAACATCATAAGCGGTAAATATCTTTTGGGGAATGTTTGAATGAATTTTTGGGATAGTTTATGAATAACACACCGGCTTAATTTTCTTTAAATTTTTACTTAATCTACTGATTATTTGGCTAAGCTCAAAATCAGTTTATTTTCAAGAGGATAAACATGAAGATAGAACCACATTTAAAAAATTACAAAAAGCAGAAAACACACTTTTTTTAAAAACTGGTCTTCATTATATTTTTGTGAATTCATTTGAAAATATTCTTGGACTGACAACCAAGTTCACTCTCAGTATGTCACTGCAAGTGCGATCAAATACCACACTAGCTATGCTCACAGTATTGGATGAATTCGAGACACCCGAACACAAAAATGCAGCGTGATTGGAGCCAGCTGTGAATAAAGAATGGTGGTATTTATGCACATATTTATAACAGCAAACTGCTCAATATCAACAATATTCTTCAATCAGAACAACAGGACTACTCAATACAACAATTCATTTACTGGTATGAGTGGGTAAATGTAGGAAAATGAGCTGGAATAGTATTGCATTAAGCCAAACATGACATTACTAATTAAAATGTTTGATTCACGGGACGGAAAAAGGGTTATTTGACTGCGACAAATTTTTTTTTTTTTTAACATTTTTCATAAGGGAACATTTCTTAAGGCATAAGTAAATGGTTTTTAGTTTTATGTCATGTTTCTTAATGACAAATTTTTAAAGAGACTTGAGTTTGAACCTTTGAAGCAGATGTGGGATGCAAACAAAATGAGATTTTCTAATCTAAAAGGTGCCGGCGAAAAGCGCATTGGAAAATGAAAGCACACTTGGACAAGCAGGCGGGCATTGTTTGAAAGGCAATCCAATGCCCCGGAGGGCCACTGGCATTGATAAACACAATTTCATTCCAGTCACAACGATTACCACACTACTAATAGCTACTCTGCTGTTCTTTTTTTTTTTTTTGTGAGTAAACAAAAGGTCACAATCTGGTAAAATTAGAATTCCAAAAGCAACATGTTTCAACATCTCATTTGCAAGCTTGCGCACGGATGACTGAATGGGGCTGTTATAATCCCTCCTCCATCCCTCTGAGTATTTCACTAAGTTTGAGTGCCTGTAATTATGTTCTCCTTTGGTACAAAGGTGGGTTATTTTCAATAGCAAAACACAACAACTGAGATTAGGTGGCTCTAGAAAAAAAAAAATGGAAGTGAGGATTGGCTTTATGACATTCACTTTCAGTCTGTTCTCATTTTTCAGTCGAAGGCAAAAATTCACACAACATCAAACAACATACTGAAACAGAGGTGATAAACTCGAGAGAACCGCATGTTTTTTTGTTGTTTTTTTTTACTTTGTGGAGTTATTCTCAGCACTAACACAAGGTTTGTGACTGCTTAATACTTTTCTGGACAATAAAAAAGCAAACAAGAACAAACAAAAAAAAAAAACAGAAACAGATGAGACAGACACCCATGTATTAAGTTAATCTTTATTTCCATTTATTACTTTTTTTGTCATATATAGGTTTTTTCTTTTCCTTTATATACAGTTTTGCCTTTTGTCATGCGATGAGAAGCTTCATGTAGAAAGCTCATGCAGGAGGATCAGTTTGTGGTAAAGGGTGATGAGAAAAAAAAGGAAAAAAAAAACAGTTTTGCAACTTTGTTGACCTTAAAATGGACAGGACAGGACCATATTCACCAACACAGCATGACGTGAGACATTCGTAAAGAGGCTGGACCAGTGCGTTGGTACTGGTCTGGTGTCAGCTTAGACTCATGCTGGTTCCAGTCCATATGGCCATTCTCCGTGATAACCAATGTCCAATGTATTCTGGGGTCAGTGCAACACACCTAATTTAGGCTATGCTTCTTGCTCCAAGACTGTTCCAGAAAATTCCATAACAGCAGTGAACTCTTCCCTTTAAAAGGCTGAAAGCGTCTCTGGGAGTGGCTGAATAAATAAAGGGAAGGATTACCATTGTTTTAGACTCAAACAAGAGTCTGCATTGATGACCGAAACTTCAAACATTCCCTCTCCGAGACACATCATAAATGCTTCCATAGGGATTTGGTTTAAGTGATCATAAATACAGACAAAATACAGTACAAATTCAGTGCATTTTGAACAACGTTTGGAAAGAAAAATAACATGCCAAGAACAACATAAGCCATGGATGATAGCCATGGATCCTATTTTTGGTCCACAGTGTAAAAAGGAAAAATGGACAGTATCAAAGTCGGTAACTTTGGATTAACTGAGGTTTGACTGTAATGTACAGCATTGAAAACAAAATACAGCATGTATATATATATATATATATACATATACATATACATATATATATATATATATATATATATATATATATATATATATATATTTAAAAATCTATCTGTCAGCAACTTTTCTCAGGATGTTTTTATGCATAAATAACATGCTTTTCTTAAAGCAACATAAATTATGAACATATCTAAACACACAACTACGGTGAGGTTAGATGACTTTATATCAGCTAGAAACCTGTTTGAAAAGTATATAAAAACACATTAAAATCAACTTCTGAATTCATCATTCATTCAGAATGCAGAGCAAACCAAATTGAGACCGATTTTGTCTAACAACCTCCAACATTTTTCAGAAAAAAACAAAAAAGCATACAGACAAAATCTTTGGTGTTTCCATGGTTATTGGAATGTGTTGCCTTCTCTGAAGTGACAGACTGGTAATTTGAAAATGCACAAGATTTACTGTTTCAGTGCAAATATGTCAAAGAGTTAATATGGAGCCAAAGGGCAAAGTGGGTTTATATGATCCCTTCTCATTTAAGTCAAGAATGTTGGACAGCATTTTGGAACTCCATGTTTTTGCCAATATTTGGTGATAAAAACATATTTTTGGTACAAACAGTGAGTCACTCATCTCTTATCCATTTTAAGCTTTTATTAGCCCGAACCTTGTTATTTGGGTGTTCATTCAATTTGAGGAAACATATGCAGTGCAGATGTGGACGCCTGGCTAAAGCAAAGAGAGCTAAAGGGAAGGAATTGGGTTTACCCGGCAACCCTAAAATTGACAAAAAAATATGAAGCGCACACAACAATGTTTAATTCTGTCATTAACTAACAAACATTCTGCGTCTAAAAATGTGAACAGTCGCAAGAAATATTTTTACAGCCTCGCAAACTACCAATGCTAAGTTTGAAGCTAACGGAGCAGCTGAATGACACGGTAAAAACTGGAATTTGATAACCACCTTATGTTAGAGGGAAATATCTTCAATATTGTTTTCTTCATAGAAGGAAAACAAAAATACACCCCAATTATCAACCAAAAGTAATACATTAATTACTGCAAGATCATTTTTTCTCAGATTTTTACAAAATACACTTTTAAAAAAGCATATTCTGTCAGTTGCCATTTTCACAAGATTTGAAACAACTTGTGGCATTAATGTATGAGAAACGGTATTCAGTTCCAAAAAGAGTGTCATTCTAGACTCTAGATTCTTTGACTATGAAGACATCCTTTTGATTAGAAGTCCAGGGTCACCCTGAAGTCAAACTATGTTCTGTATATTTGGCATGTTACTGTCCCCCCGGGCAACGTCACCTTGACAACAGAGAGGATCTTTTTTTTTCTTTTTTCAAACCATACTACAAAAGGTCTCTGTACTCTTTCTAAAGCAAAACATACAAAATACATATTTCCAGTTATGCATGGATAGACCCCATAAAACAGGTTCCACACTGACATCTTTACCTTAAATAAAAACAACTGACATAATCAGAAAAAAGAAGTCAGGGAAGCAGTAGTGAGACACGAAAACAAAAAAGAAAAAAAAAAACATAAAGAAGATAAAAAGGGTAATTGACGTTTGGCTAGAATGAGGCAAATGACAGGGTTAGAAGCAAATAGACAGCTAACACAGCACGCCACTGTCTCTTATTCTGACACTCATTGTCTGTCTCAGGAGGTGAGGGAGAACTGGTCCTGTTCTATGGGCTTTTTCACCCAGGCGCCCAGGCCTGCTTTCTGGAAGGCTTTAATGAGAGTTTGTTTGGCTGTGTGGTACTCCACTGCTGCCTGCTTGGCCTCATGGTACGTGCTGGGCTTGGCCACTTTGATCCTTAGTGTGTGCGAGAGCTGACAGACAGACACACACACACACACACACACACACACACACAGACACAGACACACACACGCACACATTTAAAATTTGGGTAAAAAGACTGGTATGCAAAGACTGTATGGTGATGCAGAATTAATCACTTTTAAAGGAGCAACTTGACCTATCTTCACAACAGCAGACAGGCACATCTACGGCTACATTTCATATACCTAAGCATCTAAAGTTACACTTCAGAGTATGAGCGTTATTAATAAGATAACTGTCATGGGCGGTACAGACGGTGACATGTCGTACCTTAGAGTGAAGGCGTACCCAGCGACTGTACAGGGCGTGTTTACACAGGTGAGAGGGTCGGCCAAGGTCGTCTTTGCCCGTCGTGGCGTTAATGACCTCTAAGGCCTGATCACCCACTGACCAGTTCACACTGAAGTTAGGAGCTTTCCCAGGCTGCCGTGCCTCTGCATTACTTATGCCTGCAGTGGCAGACAGAGAATGAGAGAAAGAGACGCAAATTAAAGCCGTGGTAAATAAAGTCATAAATAATGAAATACGATAAATAACAAATACATACTTGATAAATATCATGCCCAGTCATATCTATCTATCTATCTATCTATCTATCTATCTATCTATCTATCTATCTATCTATCTATCTATCTATCTATCTATCTATCTATCTATCTATCTAATACTATTTATCAGTGCCTTGATGAGCAGGATGTTGGACACCTTAAACTGAGCCCAGGGTCTCTGTAATCTGCATGCAGAAAGACAAAAGAGTTTCTCAGTACAGCGTCTCACCGCTCAGTAAAGGTCTGTTGAGGGAGAACTGTTGGGGCAGGTCCTCGATGTCTGCGATGCGTTGGTACATGGCGCGGGACAGGTGGTCAGCGTGGTACAGACTGCCCAGGATTATACTGGAGAAATAGATGGGCGCTGTGAAATAACTCAGGAGAGAGCCCTGGATGCCCACTACATTCCACCTGAAACAAGACAAACACAAAGTGAAAAAACAGTAACAGTCAGAGATACTAACATTTTTTCTAAATTGTAGCTAGCATGCCATTCGTCCAATAATATATTTATTTGACATTGGCTAGTTTAACCTTGCTGTTTCACTCTGCTAAGAATTACCCGCTCTTCACGTGACTGACCGTGGTCTTGAGTTCTAAATGTTATCTAACTGGATCTGTCTGCTCTGATGTGATTGCTTACAACAAAAATAGCGTCTCAGCAGTGAAATGCTAACTGATTTTAAGACCACAGCTAAAGTCATACTTTAGCAATGGCTCAATATATTCAATACATAATTATATCGCAGCAGTATATATAGTATAATATATAGTAATATATAGTTTTGAACAACATTACGAAACTGGTCATTTACTTTAGAAAATCCCTGATATTTGTAAATAATGTCAAATTCATTCTGCCCAGACAATCTGTGGGTTACCAAGGTCCACAATCAGTTACTGTATTGTAAAGAGAAAGAAAGAACGATGTTTTTCTTCTTAGATGGTAATCAGTTGTTTTTTCTAAATGAAAGGATTGAAATTCATCCACTAAAGACATTAGCGTATGAGACTGTGAAAACAACTCATAAACACAGCCCACAGCAGGGGAATAATGAGACATTTCAGTGAAGTGCTTTTTTCTCTCGCTCTGTAAGCACAGGGAGCGTTTTCAGGTCCTGGCCTTGGCCTCAGCAGGGAGGTCGTTTCTGTGTGATATAATCAAAGTCCTAATCAGGACCCGTTGCCTACACCTGGGAGTCTACTCTGGAGGAACCGCTGAAGTGATTGGGGTTTCAACGAAGGATAAACCCAAGGGATCACCCAATCAAGCCTATTAAAACCTTCTCTGCATCCCAGCGTTGGAGCGCCGGCGTTAACAAGAGGAACCTGAACCCTCGTCGACGGGGGGTCTGGGGAACAGAGGCTGGCATTTCATACCTTACTTCCTGCCTGACTGCATGTGTAATCAAATGAATGAAAGCAATAAACAGGCCACTTCTACACAAACAGCTCCCACACAACCAACTCTCTTCTGACGACCACCGGAGTCGTATAGAGAAAACATCAGTAAGATCATGGGCTGAGACCGATGGTAGTTTGGAGAACATTTTTTTTTTTTTTTTTTTTTTTACTAGTGTCAGGAGGCCCATTCTGACTGTCAGTCTCCTCACTTCTATTCACATTTTTAGACCAGAGTGAAGCGCTGATTATGAGCAACTCGCAAAATAACATTTTTTAGCAAGATGTATGCTTCATATCATGACACATATCATAGAGCGTGCGCTGTTCTAGTTGGTTAGAATTGCCTGTGAGGGGGGAAAAAAACCCATAACTGAGCTCAATGAGACAAGTGTCTCAAAGGAAAATGAAAAACATGCTGGACAAGGATCATTTGGAAGATGTCTGGCAATGCTGACAAAAAAAATAAATAAATAAAAAAGCTGAACTGAGGCAGAAACAAGAAGAAATAAAATTGTGTTGCCAGGGGCTGATGCATGTAAATCATTATGACATCCAGTTGAAATGAAGAAGAAAATGAATAAATAAAACACACGGTTTCCCCTCATGACCACTATGACACTTGATGGTATGATATATTACGATATACGTTTAACATGCATGGGTCATGTTTTATTTTCATCAGACTCACAGGCGCTTACACTAATAGGTGCCTTTTCTCCGCAGTTTTAATTATAACATTATGATTCAGAAATGATTAGGAGCAATATGAATCCTAATGGACAGGCCTGAAAAGCGCAGAGTTCAGAGAACGACTGTTAAAGGAAGAGGGCTACGTTGAACTTCACCTGGCTATTTTGTCACTGCAGGACATCGTGAGCAGTCTCTCTCCCTGAAGAACGCCATCCCAGGTCTGAATGGTGTTACTGGAGCGGACTGGGATCGTCCCCTCCCCCGACTCGATCTTCGTCCTCAGCTGCCCGCGCGCTTTCCTGTTTGGATGTCGGTCACCTTGATCTACAGAGAGAAATCACGTCCATAAGACCAGAAGCAAAGCGCCTTCACTGGAGCAAAACAGATTGCCGTGATTAGGAAAGCAAATTCAGACTTTAATTAAAAAGAGAAGCATGAATAATTATAGCTCGTTTTATGTTAGAAATGTTAATAAATACACATAAACAAACATTCTAAATAAAGAAATACTAACCACAAAAATCTGTGAAGAGTGTTATTTGCGAAACCAATTTAAAAAAGTTCCTTCTGATTTGAACAGATTTTAAGATAAACACGGTCCCTTATTCTCAGATGCACTAACCCTCTAAAAGGTAACAACACATCATGATCCTTCAGCTGTGATCAGTAAGAGTCATTTACACATCCCTGTATCTCCACAAATAGAGAGCTGTTGTCTTGAAAATAATAATTAGATAGTGAATATAGCTGTCAAAAAGTAGCCTTTATCAGAACATTCACTATCTCCACTATAATAAATATGCACTAGAGATAATATACAGAATACATATTTCACCATTACATGCTTTAAGGGGCATTCGAAATGGGATATTCGAAATGCCTGCTTGCATGTTAAAAAAAAAAGAATAAATAAAATAAAAAGACTAAAAAACCTTGCCTCTGTAAGAGAAGGAGAGACCACATTCTCCTTTTAATGAACTAAAAACACAATCAGTAAAGATGCAAGAGGACGTTAACAAATAAGCAGGAATTAACATGCGCTTATGTGAGTTGGAATGCAAACGGGGTCGTGACCTACCCTCCACGCCAGCCTCGTGCGGAGAAAAAATTCGTGCGTCGCCGCAGGGGGATGTGCTGATGTACAGGTGAAACTGCACATTGTCTTTGAGCCTGAAGCCATGGTTTTCACAGCGCACAAATATTGACTTATCTTGTTCTTCCTTACTGTTGCTACGGACCAGACAAACACACAATTCATTTATTTTTAATCACGCACACAAAAAAAAACAAACAAAGAAAAGCCACTCCACTTAATGCTGTTAGAAATGCTCTAGTGATAATCGGTTTCCTAGGAGGAAGCTTTGAGCGTTATCTGGCCCTGTTCAGGGCATTCGCATTCATGCCCATCTGTGTGGGCACAGAGTCCATTACGCTTTTTAAAATGACTGTAAATGAGATGAATAATTGAAAATATGGAGAGTCTGTGAGTAGCAACAATTTCATCACTGTTTAGAGGTGCCACCCTGTCATCCCTCAAATCAATCAGTCAGTCTTCATTTAGTCCCTGAACCGTTCCAAATAAACCATGTAGAATCAATTAACCTGATTATACAGCATTAGAAAAAAGCTAAACGAAATCCGTGAGACAACAGGGGGGTGAGGCAATAGTTTAATTCTTCCCAAAAAGTGAAAACTGTCCTTGATATTTGTATTTAATCCAGCTCAGAAACTCATGGGTATACGGTGGAACAAATCAGGCTTTTCACTCAGCCATCATTGCTGAGATAGGATAGAACATAATATTACTTCCCTAAAACCATCTGAGGAAACACTGAACTCATGCTTCCTACTTATTCTGCTACACGTTTTTTTTCCTTATATGTTAAAAACAGAAACTGTTTTGCAGCAGATTGAAATGATCCCACGCTGAATGAAAGTATTCCCTGTCTATATCCCCATCTAAAGGACATTGCCTGTGTACAAATACGGCTGTGAGTTGTAAACAACATCATTAATTTCATCACCAAGAATGTCTGACTTTATGGATACGTATGTGCATGTACGTGACAGAGAGACAGACAGACAGACAGACAGAAAGACAGACAGACAGACAGACAGAGAGAAAGAATTGAGAATTCAAACCTGAGGAAGTGCTCCAGTTCACTGTACAGGTATCTTATAAGTGATCGTCGAGCGATGATCTCAGCGTGACAGTCGTTAAGTGCTAGGCCCCTATCGCTCATGTACTCGCCGTTAATACACTTTGTTCCCGTAGACACACAGATGACCTGGGCCTCTTTGACATCTGTGCCTAAAAGGAATGAGTGAGAGAAGACCAAAGTTAGAAGCAATAAAGGAAGGAACAGCTTGTTTCATTCTCCGCGAGACAATGAAAAGTCGCATACCTGTTGTCATGACGACGCCTGCGAGGACTTTCCGTCTGGCGTGCGGTGAGGTGAAGTTGTCTGTCAGTTCACTGAACTTTTCTACAACCAGACGTGATACAGCATCTGCAAGAACCTGTGACAGCCAGAGAGAAGACTTTAAACGTTAGCAGCATAAATGAATAATATTACAGTAAAACAGGTGTTGCGGATAAAAGTCTAATTGGTCTTTGTGATATCCATGGAAACGTTTGGTGGTATGGTAGGTCATATTTCAGTAACGGACACAGCAGAACACTAGAACAAAAGAGTTACTTCATTATGTATCGTGTCAGTTATACAATGAGAACAATCTAGAACAAACTAGAAGTCCCAGCTTAGCGTGTGGCCAGTATCCAAACACACTGAGAAGAAACTGATGTAAAACCAAGTCAGTTTGAGTAAACAAACCTCTTTCTATGCACTGCAACTAACAAGATATGAATTGGAAGAAATTAAATGAATGAGGTTGTCGATTACATTCATTATTCTAGGCCAAACACAGGCCACCTTTGAGGAACTTGGCTGCTAAATTAAATAACAACCTAATGATGGAGAACAAATTACTTGATCAATTAGACCAGTGCCAGCTGTCACTACCTGAATTTCTGAGAGCAAGTTTTCACAAGCATTAGGGAGGAAGATGAGCAGAAAGCATCATTTTCAATCAACCATAACAACAAAAAAAGCAATAAAACCCCCCTGCAAAATCAGCTAAATCCTTTGACTGGATGCTACAGCTCTAAAACCTTAACTTAGAAATAAAGTCTGATTTCGAGAAAAAAAAAGAAAAAAAAAATATTAAGACCTGTGCTGATATGCACAGAGTGACGGATCCGTGGCGGTATCTGTCGGTTAATGTTTGCTCACACCCTGTACCCGCAAACCAGAGTTAAACGATGCCATATTAAAGGTGTGGGTATCAGACAAAAAGAGGGGGTCAAGTGTAACAGATCAGCGAGACACTTTCCCAGAGGATCTGGATCCCTAACAGGCAGGCGGGACGACGGCACCGACCCGAACGCTTACGACACTTTGCACAAAAGCCTGGTGTTTATTGACTGATCTGTTCCAAAGCGCGCGGGTAGACAGCTGACAGCTAACATAATGCATTCTCCTGTTTGAATAGAGCTCGTGAGGTGATGTTAATTAAGATTAGTTTACTTTACCATGTTGTTATCAGAGGAGAAAGGGGATTACGAATGAGGATTAAGAAATGTGTAAATAAATGCCACGCACACAGACGGAGAGCTTTAAGATTTAAAGTTTGACTCCCTTTCAAAGTCCTTTGGATTGTCAAACTTAAATTTCAATTCATTTTAAAAAGCTAGAATTACAATTGACGGGGGCTGCAGAAGGACAAATATCAACTGACAACAAAAGTACTCGGGAAAAGCAGTTAAAGTGATCTTTGACCGTTTAGCGCTAGTCCTAACAGGATTACTGTCTTTTCAGTATTAGACTCAGAGAACCGAATGGGGAAATAGTCTACAAGAAAAAAACTGATGTGTGAACAAAATCAAGATTACAATCACTTTGTGGATGAAAATCAGACCAGGTTTCAGGAGTCCATTAGTTTCTGAGGTAGACAGTAAGAACATTTACCTGGGCTAGGTAATCAGATTGTGTCTGTATGGGCATGTGTGTAAAAGTGCATGTGTGTGTGTGTGTGTGTGTGTGTCTGTGTGTATGTTCATGTATGTGTCTGTGCTCTTACTTGAGGTAGGTGCAGCTGCAGGCCCTCTCTGGGGATTGGTTGGCGAGATGGCGTCTGGTCCAGCTGCATGTTGAAGAGTCCAGAGAGCGCGGCTTGGGCGGCGCGGGCCTTGGCCAGCTTCTTGTTCCGGCCCGATCCCTCAAACGTCTGCGTGTCCACCGTCACGGCCATGACAAAGTTCTTGGCGTGACTCTCTCCGCTCTCCGACACAAACTCGTACTTTAGCCCCGGCCGCAGCTCGTTCAGGATCATCACGGGGTTCTTCCCGTTGCCAGGGGAGATGAACGGAGAAGGGGGCATGGGAAGTGGCATTTGAGCGAGGCTGTTGGCGCAGGGCGTGGAGGGCAGCGGGTACTCCCCGAGCGAGCAGAAGGAACCGTTACCGTTGGTGCCCAGGTAAAAAGCGTCCTCCGGCGGGGCTGGCGTCTCAAATCCGTTGAAGAGCATGTCGGGGAAGTCGGCCTGGTCAGAGGTAAAGTCCGTGTTGACAGTGAGTGTGCGACCCATGGCCAGGTGAGCCTCTGACGCATTAGGGAACTGCACAAAGGATCGCAGTGCTTTCTCTGCTGCATTCAGCTTGGCTTTCTTCTTCGTAGGACCCGAGCCCTCGAAAAGTTGTCCGTTGACCTCCACCGTCATGACAAAGACGGGCGCGTGGACCGGGCCGGTCTGGGACAACAGTTTGTACTGGAGGCCCGGTTTAATCTCGTTCAGCTGCATCAGGGCGTTCTTGGGCAGAACCGGGCCGGGCGTTTTCTTACGTTTCTTAGATCGAAATTTGGCATGCGAATGACCGTTATTGCCCTCCTCTAAGGGTCGCTTCCTGCCGACCCCTGCACCCCCGTTGGGGATCTGTGCCCCCTCCCCCATACCCTCCTTGGAGAAAACGTTGTCGAGGTTGCAGTTTTCTTTAACATCAGTGCTGCTCGAACCTGTGGTGCCCAGAAAGAGTAACTTACAACGGCTTCGTTGCAGGATCTTGTAAATGTAAAATTTATAGACTCCTTTAGCTCTCTTTGGAACTGGACTGTAATGATGTGAGTTCTTTTACGACAAAGGCTTCAGACATTTTGGGATAGATTCAATCAATGTTACTACAATAAAAAAAAGTAAAATATTGTCTGCATCCAGATCTAATTACTTTCTGTAAATTTGTGAAACTGGCTCATTGGAGATGGAAAAAATGTAATTAAATTAAGAAAAAAAAACCACATTTATTTCAGTAAACGAGAAAAAGCATTTGTTTAAGTATCTAATACACATTGTTCAATTGTATAAGGAGGACAACGTTTTTGAAACACGAATTAAGTTTTGTCAATAATGAGAAAAAGAGACCCGGTTGGTTTAAAGAAACACACATCATAACAACCAGTTGGCAAAGCTGATGGAATTATGGGTAAATTTTCATTTATAACATCCTCCAGCAAAGCTCGATAGGTTACTCCTTTCGGTGCTCAGGAGAGAGAAAGTTGGGGAGAGGGGGAGGTGATGCCGGGGGGAGGTGGAAGTTGAGGGTGTGGCTGAGGAGCATCAGAAGGGCAAGGAGTAAGAGAGCAGGGAGGTGAGAGCCACCCTAACCCAACCCCCCTAACGAAACAAAAGGCTAAGAAAAGAGAGAACATCAGCAAGAAACAAAGACACTTTTCTTTAGCAACTGCTCATCGCTTTTACATAAAACGTTCATTCATCCTCTGTAAACACTTTTGACTTAACCCAAAAAGCTCTCGCTGGACGCCACTTTCTAAGAAACCACAAATAGACACAAATTTGTATGTAAACCTGTAGGACAGATAACTGTATTCTACTAACACAAGAATTTAAAAAAATGCAACTGCACACACATTTATGTGACATAATTAAGTGACTATCAAATGACTATTTGAAGTAAACATTTCAAGTACCATTTTGAGATTCAAGTTAGTAAACAGTACAGTATAGATTTTAATGATGTGAATTGAATTAAAATTTTTTTTATCTATATCTGAATCTGTTCAGTATTTAAGATATGTTTTTTAAAGGAGTTTCTCATGACACATCAGTCCATACCTGACAGCACTCCATTGTGATTATGCAAACTATCCAGCTCACATTTTCAACCATACACAAAACATGACGACAAGCATCAGGACATGGGGACCGTAGGCTGGAACAGACGTCTCCGAGTTAACAAACAGAAAAACAAGCAGTTCAAACTCAAAAAAGCCTTCGAAAACCAAAAGCCTCCAACACTTTGGGAGCAGGGAGGTAAAGATGTTGAATAGAGCGTGTGTGAGAGACACTCGATTAAACTCAGCACTGTGACACGTGCGGCCGGTCCCGTGCAACCCAGTTCCAGTAAAACCCTCCAATAACCTCGGCATTTCCGCCGGCCCGCTAGCCATTAGATCTCCCTCAGCGCACAGTCCTAATCCTAAACCATCTCCCGGTCTGCATTTTCACTGGTTTATAGTGAACAGGGTGCGGATTTTCACTGGTGCAATCCTTGTAATAGGTGTAAGGTATGTAATGGGATCCGTGTATTGGGTTGGCAGCCGAGCCGCACGGACCGACATAAGAAAACAGAACCCTCCGCCAACAGTACGACTGAGTGCCTCACAGAATGTTCCGGTTGTTAGGGCTTGAAAACTAGCTCACCTTTTTTGGCTTTGTCAAACGACATCCAATTTCCTGCTAGACTGACACCCATGTTTTACAGAAGCCTCCATTAGCGAGTTCTGTCAAAAGCCTGTTCCTGAGGCATAAGTGACGCCCTCTGGAGACTGGCCACTTTCACACTTTTTTTAAACGCCACTGAAGTACAGCACTGTCCCTGGAGGATAACACAACAATGACAGACATATGGCTTTCCAAAAAATAATATTTATTTTCTCTTAAGGCATCGATTTTTAATCAACTGACCTGGAGCAAATTTTATAAAGATACAGAGAACAGCCTCATTTCTCTGTTCTCTGAGTGCAGCGGTATGATTTCTTGCTCCGTGATCAAAAAGCAGAAGCTGTCATGGCCGACATGGCTTTTCTCCCAAAGCCAGCAGGTGAGGGTAAAAGCACCACTTAAAAATCAGCCCTAAAAGCTTGGGAGGGCACACCAAAGTCTACCCTGAGTAACGGATTAATGCTGATCCTTTCTGCTGAGCCAGAAAACAAAAGGGTTGTTCTGCCTCTAAAAAAACCAAAAAAACAATCCCCTGCAACAAATACAGAACTGGACTGGCTCTGTGGGCCAGACATGTAATCCCACTTTTTTATTCTGCTCACTCTCTTCATTTTTCCTTCTTGTTTTTTGGCATTACATGAGTGAAACAGAAAAACCATGTGGTCCAGGTTGGACCGTATGTAAAATGTGCAGCATTCGGCACGGTGTATATCCAGTCAGTCTGAGAGCTTTTATCACGTGTGTAATGTGTTCATTTTCACATGTTTGGGATGTGAAGAGTTGTGTTAGGTGTGTCTCGGGGTGAAACACAGAAGTAGAGGGAGCGAGAGAGAAAGAAAGACAGACAGAGAAGAGAAGAGAGGAGGGGTACGTGAGGAGAGGACATGGGGGAAAAGAGAGGGGAGAACTCACTCATGGTCCCTTCCTCATCTCCATCCATACTAAAGAGCTTCTGCTGCCCCCGAGGCTGCCGCAGCCCAGTCCGACCTACAGGACATACACAGAGACACGGAGAGAGACACAGAGAGAGAGAGAGAGAGAGAGAGAGAGGGAGAGAGAGAGAGAGAGAGAGAGAGAGAGATGTGTGTCACACACACATAGAGAGAGAGAGAGAGAGAGAGAGAGAGAGAGAGAGAGAGAAAGATGTGTCACACATATAGGAAGAGAGAGAGAGAGAGAGAGAGAGAGGGGGAGAGAGAAAGAGAGCGAGCGAGAGAGAGAGAGAGAGAGAGAGAGAGAGAGGGAGAGAGAGAGAGAGAGAGAGAGAGAGAGAGAGAGAGAGGAGGATTATACATTTCACACATGCATAAACACACAGAGGTGCTTGCACACCTACACACATACACACATACACACACACACACACACACACTTATATGAACAGGTAGCTTGTTTATATGTTAGATCTGCATACCACAGCAGGTAGGTATAATACAGCTTTAAAAAAACCCAAAAAAAACCTGGCTACAGGGAGAGGAAATAACTCCTTTTAAGGCTAAGCCAACAGCAGTGCCATGTCTATCTATAGCTTTGGCCCGTGGAGAGTGAACACATATTCAGCAGAAAAAGCTAATCTTTGTCATGCTGACAGGTCATTGTGGTATGAGCAGTCTGTTGTGACGTTAATATCCACTCCATTAAAACTCATCTGCGGCTGCACTGCTTTCCAGGGTAAAAAAAAAAAAAAAAAAAGAAATCTGCCGCATTTGTCTCATCAACACTGTCTGACATCAGCATTTCACTGACATAAAGCCATACACACAGCACACCACCTTTCCGGCACATTCTCCAGAGACCCAAAGCATCCCTCTTTAAGATTTATTCATAGCAGGCTTCTACCTCCTATCAACAGGACGGAGTCAGGATGAGAGAGACTGTGAGTGTGGAGGTCAATGGACCAAAAAAACGGATGGTTGTGTTTGCGAGAGAAAGAGTCGAGCGTGGCGCTTGGCTCTAACACCCGCACCAACGCATGGACTGACCACAAGCCGGTACCGGTCAGAGAAGAAGAGGGAGATAAAGAAGCAATACCTTGGTTGTAAAATAGACAAACAATAATGAGCTAACTTTTTTCAGCTTTATCCCAGAATGGCTGAGGTCTGACGGTAGAGTAAAGGATCAGTGTTTAGTATGTTAATGTCCTAGTTACTGATGTTCTATTGTATTCATTCTAATGTATGCTACCACATTCACATGCACTGTCCTGTAGATCTCTTATCCATTAGTCAAGTTTTGGAATTTAGAGACCTCTTATCCATTAATGAAGTTTGCTGGGAGTTTACAGCAACCCAAAAAAAATTACTATTTTTCTGTGAAATTGGAAAAAAAAAAACTTCAATAAAAATAAATGTTTTGCTGCTCATTAGGGGCAAAAGACAAAAGCCTTTATGATGTGAGCAAAGCAGATGCGGAGAATCTCAGAAAGGTGGTAAAAAGCCTTGTAAACGGAGTATAAAAATAAGGCTGGATGAATATAAACCAGAGTTTAAAAATAAAACCAGACAAATATAAACCCCACAGGGCATGTGGGATGCAGGAGGCTATCACACGAAAAATAAACTTCATTTGACTGACTCAAGTCATCTGCTTTCCTGTGCACTATCTTCAACAGGATGTGCTTTCCGAAGCCAAACTAACGAGACTTATTACTCAGGCTTAATGATGGGTGACAGCCAATATTCAGGTGCAATTACTGCCCTATTAAAGATGAATGTACTCTTCATTAACTCATACGGGAAAATCTAGACTTAGTGGGAATATTTATCTAGTATAGCTTACCAAATTCTTACTCGGGTGTAAAAATGCATATGTTTTCCATCTTAGAGAAAAGATTTGAGATGTAAAGGCCATTACATGACGATGGTTTCTAGGTCATGACTTTTGGAGTTCAGACTTGTTGAATCAGTCTAAATGTATTGGTCTGTCACAGCAGATTTATAGACTGACTGAAGAAGTTCAATGGGAGAAATAATTAATGACACTACTAAATAATTTACAAATTTACATTCTAATCTTATGAGTGCATCTTAAACTAATCAAGACAAAACAGTTAAGAATTATTAAAACTGTAATATACATAAGAGTCCTCATTAATATTTTTAATAATCTTTGCAATATTCATTTCTGGGATTACAAGGCGTATAGCTTCATATTTTTCAGCATCAATATAAGAGAAACATGAATACAAGATGAGCAAAGAATTAATTCTATATTCTATAGCATTACTTATGTTACTACTATAATATTTCTTACAGAATAAGTAACTAAGTGAGCATGAGCACAGAATAAGTAACTAAGTGAGCATGAGCGCTGAATTTGGTATCAGTTACGTTTCAAAGGTTATAAATAGGTCAGCAGTCAATGTAACTGAAAATCTATATGTCCTGGCAAAAGGACCGAGCTCCTGTCTGCACTTGAAAGAGTGAATGAAGGGAGTAGGTAGACCTGTACAAAGCACAGGGTTTGCTTTTTATCTGTCTCTCTCTCTCTCTCTCTCTCTCTCTCTCTGCAGTGGAGAGATAAAGCACAAGCCATGTCCCCTTCAAACGCACGCACTGCAAAAATAAAAAAAAAAAAAACTTTGGAGAGAGTAAGAGAAATCGAGAGAAAAAGAGAGAGTCAAACAGAGGCTGGGGCAGATTCAGGGGGCACGGGCAGGGCGCAGTAGCTTTCGGAGAGACAGTCACAAACGGACAGGATGTAAGTAGATTTGCGGTGGTTAAAGAGATAAAGCTTGGCGAGAGGTCCGCATTGATGGACCTCCTCGCCCGCACCTTGTCACCGCGTTATTAAAGCTTTCTCAAACATGCTTTCTATTCTCCTCCTGAATGAAAGGAGAGGAGTCAAAGCCCCATTCCGCGTGAGAGTGTATGATGGGGCGGGCAGCGTTTCAGAGGCTGAGATTTTATTCCGCAGAACAGAAAACACAATGGACATCTCTGAATCAAAATAGCCTATCATCATCCTTTTACAGATGGTGAATCATTTTGGATTGAACTGAAATGAGACTTCAGGCTAAACAATCCACATTTGTAACACCTTAACGCGCACCACTCACACACACACACACACACACACACACACACACACACACACACACACAATTTCAATGTTTGATATTCATATGGAGATTTAGAAAGCGTCGGTTTCAAATATTTGACTAAGTGATAAAAGTCGAAATGAGAGCTTCCGAATGAAAGTGCTGGTGTGTGAAGTTTTAAAATGGAAATGGTTGTGCACACGTTGGAAGTTTGGGAAATAGGGTGTCATACAAGGAAATAAAAGCAGACATTTGAGGGGAGAAATCTGAGGTTTGTGCCTATAATTCACTTAGAGATAAATGTCTGAAGCCATCGATACTGATCAGCAATTGATGGTGTCTCGGCTGAAATGGCGTAAAACGGGACGCCTGCAATGGCAGGACCAGTCAACATGAAAGCAGAGCTGATAATAGGGAACATTTCTCAACACACTCCGTCTGCCAACTTGACAGGCACAACGATTAAATTATATCATTCATATCCCTCTGACTGAATTCACCCATACACACGCAAGTGCGCGCAGACACACACACACAAACACAAACACACATACACACACACACACACAGACACACACACACACACACACAAACACACACAAACACACACACACGCATACACACACACAAACACACACACACAGACACACACACACACACGCGCACACACACAGACACACACGCACACACACAAACACGCGCGCACACACACACACACACACACATACACACACACGCACAAAGCGTTTCCAAGGAGGCAGCTTGTCTGAGGCTCATCATTCAAAACCCAGGGTCTCCGTTGCCCTCCGGTTTGATGCATTCTGTGTTTCTTTGTCTCTCAGTGCAATCTCAATTCACAGTGGGTTAATCAGGGGGTTATCCCGGTGTGCGTCAATCACTGACAATAACAGAGAGCAGATCTCACAAGACATAATTAGATAATCATCACATTTCAGAGTGAATAGCAGGGTTTTTGTTCAGTGGGTGTGTATTACCGTGAGAAGGGAGAGAGGAAAAGCATTGTTGCTTTCTCTCAGACCGCTGTGCTGCTTATGCGTTCAGCTCTGGCTGAAGAGAGCCGAGAGAATGATGGTCAAACGGTTAGGGCTGAGCCCTGAACGCAAAGGGATACTCACAACAATATTACAATTAATGACAATACGCTAAACAGACTGGAATGTCTGATAACATTCTAAAGCCAGAAATGAAGGGGGAGAGCCTCTTCAAGTTTTTTATTTTCTAAAAATATCATTCTTTTGTAAAAGCGTTTTGACTCATCAGCTCACATTTCTCTGTGTCAGATTAATATTTCATGGCTTTCACAGGCAGGCAGAGACGGGCAGGCCTGCGACACTTCAGGTCAAAGACCACTATGCTGGGAAGAAGCTGTCATATATCTGATTTAGCTGAGTTACACAGAGCGTGTTACTTAGGGGTAATAACTATTAAACAATATGGAAAAGCAGGGCATAAAAATAGGTGAAGCAAAGTCTTCAGAATTAGAAATGTAAAATCGATCCAGTAGTCTGCTGCATCCAGAAAAGTGTATAAATAAAAGCAAAAACGAAGTCTCGTAGAGAGTAGAGAGTGCAACATAGACTCAGTTCCCACCAGAAATGAATGAATTCCACTATGCTCAGAAAGCAATACAGACGTGCAGACAGTTTTGCAGCCGTTACAACCGTAGCCGTTATAGCACCATGGTCATGTGACGATTCAGATGAAGCACATCAGTACAGGAGCATCCGCACCAAGTGGGTCCCCTCTTCTCCCCTTTTTTCTTTTCAGCACCATGGACAGCGTTCACCCAGCTTTGCGTCATTGACGTCAAAGACACAAGAAACTGACCACAGCCACAAACGGCTACCGCTGAGATGTGACCACGGCCGAGTTATCTCAAACCCCACCAACCCCCCCCCCCCCCCCCCCCCGGCTCATCAGGACATGGCAGCAGGCACAGCGAGAAGAAAAACTTTGGTTCTGACTCCATAATCAACCCAGGAGAAAAGCTGAGCGAAAAGGCAGCTTGTTCTCTCTCAGTTAGGTGAGAATGATCAAAAGGACGCTGAAAAGGAACGTTTGTGTTCAGGGGGATTTAACAGGACACCCTCCATCACCGCCGCACTGCTTTTGTGAATCACGACCCTCTATTGAGAGATAGCTATGAATGTTTAATAGGTGGTTTTTATGGTGAACTGGACTTTCAGTCACAGAGGCAGCATAGAGGCACGGCAGCTCAGAGGTACAGCAGAGAGAGAGAGAGAGAGAGAGAGAGAGAGAGAGAGAGAGAGAGAGAGTGAGAGAGAAGAGAGAGAGAGAGAACAGGCCACTGAACCTGCCCTGATTGGCTCCTCCAGTCCCGGCAAACAACATGACTTCTCCTTCATTGGGCACCATCCTCACCATCACCCCCAAACTCCATCAACCAAAACTGCGCTTTTATACACATCAGTCAAATGGACTAGCCATCTGCAACATATAAATGCATGAGGCTGTAAGTTATGGCTATGGATCTAAATGCAGGGAGCTTGCATGGATGATTGACCCTCAGTGTCACACAAGGGCAATGCGGAGGGCAGGCAGATTCAGATAGACTCTCCTGCTGAGACTCTGTAGCGCCTTATGGCTTTCCTACCCAGCCTGAATGCCACAAGTAAAACGCATACAATCATACCAAGGCAAAGCTCATCGACCACAGATAGAACTCTCATTACAGAACGGGCTGCGATAACTTAAAGTACCAACATTTGTGAATCAACAGATATAACGGCAAAACATTTCTGATGCCGTATGTTTGCTACGTCTTATTGCGTTTTAATAAATATGGTTAGGACAGAGGCTAAAGTTTCATATTTTCATATGGGAAAGAAACAGAGATGACTCGAGTTGATTTTGGAATATGAATAAAATGTAAGTCTCACAGGGAGCATAAAAAAATATAGTCTCTGTTAACTCTAGTTCTCATGCATAATGTATATTTTACTGTTATTATTATCCATGCTGTAATATATGTTTTTAATATCTTGTGACTTAATTATCAGTAGTTGAACATCATAAAAATGTCAAGCACACCTCAGTCAGTGCAATAGTCTACATTCTTATTCAGGAATAGTGGCAGAGGTGTTAAGCCGTTCAAAGCCTCTGTTTGTGGCTTGTTCTTCAGTTAAACAAACTCAAACCTATGTGATTGTCTGTCTGGACTCGGTTTTGAAACAGCCTATAAACTAATCTCCGTTCTCTTGTTTATCCATTACTTCATCCCGTCACTGTAGGCATTAGCACAGACAATGTTATCGTGCTAGTGGGCGGGGTGGTCTGTCGCCTCCATTGTCACCGTCACACGCGGGGGGAAAGGAAGACTCTAAGTTCCCGTTCACGAGATAATACGTGTGACAATTAACAGGCAGGACGGGAAATGTCAGAGAATGTGTTTATCTGTGCATTTCCTGTGTCACATTCGAGAGAGGAGAAGGAGAAAGCCTGAGGTTGTTAGCGGACTCACAAACACCAGCCTTGAAAATCATTTCAGAAACCAAAACTGAACTTCAGATCACAGTTTAGTGTAATTCAACATTAACAAGTCCTGCATATGGACCATGTAGAGAAAACCTAAAAGCAAAACCCTGGAACTATATGAGCCATACAAGTAATAGCAAATTCTGTGGTGCCTTTAAATGCACAGAAGTGTAAGGACTGATTTTATGGTATTTATGTCACTGATATTTCTCCAAACATTCTACTTTATCTACATTATATATGGAATTTGATGCACAACGCAAGGCCAAATGAATCCTCCTCCTGGAAAGGAGCAGGTTTGCCTATAACAATAAAATTGTGTCATCCTATTTGCATTTTCAACTCGCACACACTCACACACACACACACACACACACACACACACACATACAAAAATGTACACTTTCAGTTGTACTCAGCTGTTACTATCACAGAGAATCCAGTCACACTCTGAAGGATGTTCCGGACAACTTTAAATCAGAACTCTCAATTTCTAGAGTTTCTGACAGATTCATAAAAGAAAAAGCATACTTTTTGAAGGACAGACTGTACAGAGCAGTTAGAGAGACCTTTCTGAGGCTAAGAGGTGAAGCTTCAGCAGTATACTTCAGATTGGCCAGGTTTTTATGTGTTTTCACAAAAGGACGAATCTATTCAGGATAACATCTTCGCCTGGAAGCAGCGAAGGTCTTATCCTCAATACAGAAACATGCAAGCTTGAACAAATACAGTACTAAAATGTAAACACACTAAAAACGACCCACATACCTTCAGTCATCGCTTTTCCGACACAACCTACAAAAAAAAGACGGCAAAATAACATTATTATTACAATAGTACATTAATAATAATAAGTCATTCTGGCCAAGAAACAAAGACAGCAGGTTCTTATGGATTAGCACGGTGTGAGAATTGTGTCAACATGAGGAAAATTGTTCAAACCGGGCCATTCATGCCAGTCTCTCACTGTTTGTAATGTCCTACTTGTTAGCTTCTGACAGACCTCTCAAAAGTCTGATGAACTTAAACACATGCTTTCTCACTCAGAGAAAAACCTGCAGTGGTGTGAGCTATAGACAGTGTGTAGAGACAGAACAGACAGAGTTGAATAAATTATCGATATCATGACTAGGTGGTGTGGTTGTGTTTCAGTGCATATGTGTATGGGTTTTTTTTGTTGTTTTTTTAACTGTACAAAGCCTTTAGTAATAACAGCCCCGCCACTCCCCAGAAAACCCGACTCAGACAGATCAAAGGCTTGCACAACTCTGCGTGACACACCCTTTTCTCAAAGACAACAGTCTGCTGAGACTGCTTTCCTGTCAGTGAGATGTCATATCTGAGACTAATCTCGCTGGCAGTCGCTTAACTAAAAGCTAGTCGTAGTCGTGTGGCACGCAGACAAATGTACGTTATGAAGGTGTGTGTAAATTTGTGTGTGTAAATTTGTGTGTGTGCAGTGAGTGTGTGTATGTGTGTGTGTGTGTTTTCCACTAAAAACAAACACGGACCACTCTATCTCTCTAACCCACCTGGACGGTGTTTTTTCCTGTCCATCCAACTACTTGAGAGACATTTGCACAGCAGTTTGTGGTTTGTTGAAGATAAGCCAAGGCCAGGTGCAGAGTTAGCTTTAAACCACAGAACTCTTCAGTCAGTTGGAGCCCATAAGGAGAACAGATAAAATGACTGATGGTAGCAAACACAGATCCCAAAAATAAAGAAATTACAGTTTTGCCTGATGGTTGCTTTATGGTATGTCAAGTACAGATTCTAAGATGTCACAGAGCAAATCTAGGTCTTTTCTGTGACTGCTCTCCAGCTAATTAAATAAATAAATAAATAAAAATACAAATTTCCCTCAAGGGTGTTTAGCGACAGCCATCCTTTCCAGGATTTCACAGGGAGTCTGTAAAATTTTTCTGACAGCTTTCATTTAGGCGGCGTTCCCCGGGGTATCTCCAGGGCAACGGGATGCGGTATCAATTCCACACGCTAATGACCCCATTTACCCAACAAGGTTGCCCCGGCAACACCATGCCCCCTCCCCGCGGCGACGACCCTGGTTCGTCCAAACTTTCCCTCAGTTGCAGTAAAGGCATATTTGATAAGAGTAATTGGCCTGTATTAATTCTTATTACTGAATTCTCCTTTCTATTATCCTCTTGCCTTTGTGTCCAAAGGGCTGAAAAGCTCTGAGAAAGAAGATTAGTATGAAAACAAAAAGCGTTTGGAGGGGAGATAAATGACTAAGACAAACGATGCTCCGATACACAGTACATCCCTCAAAGCTTTTGTACATGACAAAGAATAGAACACTTCAGAAACATTAGATAATGAAAGGAAGTGAAACTGACCATTGAAAATAAGAAAATCTCCACCATATTTATTCCCCAGATACCTTAAACATGACTTGGAAAGGTTTCACCTCGTAAAGGTGTTCGTAACATAAAGAGGATACTTTAATCCCCCAAACAAATTAGGACTGATGTCTTAATTTGATTATAAAGACAATTCAATTGTGCAAACCAAACTTAAAAGGACATCCTGAGCCTTTTTTCCTGACTGAAATTGGAGGTTTTGGCACAATGGGGCTGGACACAACCCCCCCCCCCCCCCCAAAGCCTTCAGAACTGCTCACCTGGCAGAGAACCAGGCGAATCGAATCCATTCTGTGCCCTGAGACCCTGGGGTGTCACCCACTCTATACCTGCACATCTGCAAATGACTGCTGACAAATCGCCTATGAAAGCCCAGCCTGTGACAGACCAGCGACTCTGACCACTGCCAGCAGCATGCCTCTGCACCTTTACTAAGCTACAGCAACTACAGGCTTAAGGATATGGAGAAGCTAAAGAGTTACCACAACTCACTGTCACTTAATGACAATTCCAATGATGGTAGAGATTATCACTTAAGCTTTTTATGTCTCTGTTCGAGGTCTGTAAGGACCTATTCATTCCTTCAGGTTGATCTGAACAAAAACAAAATTAAACAGCAGGCTGTGTACAACGTAGAAGACATATTTTCTTGTTCTTCTTTTTCCTCTCTTTATGTCTTTTTTACTCTCTCTCTCTCTCTCTCTCTCGCTTTTTTCATCTCTTCCACCCCATTCTTTCCGCTTCACTACACATGCTCCTCGAAACAGATGAGTTTGTGTGTATTCTCCAGTCAAGGCCAGACGAGGTGCTGACCTATCACAGGACTGGAGGAGAAGGAGGGTGACGACATTGAATTTCACACCGGCCTCTACTTTACCAGAGCTGAGGACAGAGGCAACAATGATAGACAGCCAGACTGGCTGAGAACCAGGTGTGGGCGTCTGCGTTTCCACGTCTGACAGGTCGGAGGGATGGACCCGGTACTGCTGGAGCCCAGCCGGGCCGAGCCCCTTATCGGCAGGGCCGCAGGCGGGCCAAAAGCGATGGGGGTGAGGCGCTATCTGACCGGCCAATCTGAGAGAAGCCTTATAGTCGCTTGCTTAGCGTAACAGCACTGCCCAACCCGGTGTGGAATTCACTTTCCCCCTGTGAGTAGATTAAACTCACAGTCTGCTTCACAGTGCTCCACTCCACTTCACCTGCTCCTGACAAAATGAGCTTTTTTTATCTTCCCAGAGAGCAAAGCAGCTAGCGTGGAAACAGTGGCTAAGTAATGCTGTTTATCTCCCTCCTCTGACTGTCTGAAGAGCCCCTGCAAAAAAACTCAAGACTTCCTCTCCAGCAGGAGAGAAAATAACTCGCAACCACAATGTTTCTTTGACCGGAAAGGTAAAAACCCAAGGGGAGGGGCATTTTTATTTGAATACGTGATTGATAGGTGCTGGCATGCTAAATTGACTTGGACTTGTTTAGCGACTGTAAGCGCTAGCAAACACGGACTGACAGTCTTGTCCAAGTCCAGTGAAGCGAAATGCAACGTTAGAAATGACTTCAGTGCATCATGAAACAGACAAATGCCCTCAGAGACAGTGCAATATCTCCAATTTCTCTGCCTGTTCCGCTACAATACTCTCCATGTCATTCAGAGTCCGCAGCTTAATACGGAATACTAAACAGGTATTAAGGCATTCAAGGGTGCTGTGACCTGTTTAATTAATTACTATGCCAAAGTGGTGCTTCATTGTTTACCTTGTGAAAGCGGATTACTGCAACAAAGGAATTATCACTTTCAATGAGGTCTGTAATGCATTTTCCATTATGTGTGTACAAGTATATCACCCATTGAAGACTCACTGAAATGAATGAATGTAGTGAAACACTCTTGGTGCTACTGTCTCTCTGATATTGTAGGCTGTGTGGGTGTATGTGTGTGTGTGTGTGTGTTCTACCACACTTTTTGAGTAGAATTTTGTGGAGTAAGAAAGAAAACATAAAGGATTTATGAATGGTGGGATTAGAAAAGGGCTAATTACATTAGTAAATGCCACCAAACACAAGGCTCCACACATACGGGCAGTGTTTGATTGTTTCATTGCTGTTTTTAAAGTTACCTTAGTAAGATGACAATACGGCTGAAGGGTTCAGACACTATAAGTAGTCCTTATCTCTTTCCTACAAGTCCATCAAGCCGAGAATTAACACTGATTTTTACAGTGCTCAACACAACGCACTGAACAGTGACAAGATCCTTTGTAGCATGATGTTAGTTAGTTCTTGACAAAATAATTTTGTGTGTGATACCTTTTTTCTTTGAGAATCTTGTGAAGTTGTTAAAACTGCTTTTACAGGAATTCCTTTCACTCCAAGAGGCAAAACTTCAACATTAATGCGAAGCATAACGGGACGCATTTTAAATAGAAAATTTTGCTGTCAAAGTTCAATGAACTGTAAAAGTGTAGGTAAGGGATATCGAGATTTTTTTCAGCATTAACATGAATCGACACTGAACAGTCTCTCACAAGTGACTGCAACTCTGTGGGTGTTCATAGAACTCTGAAATGAACTCTGTGCATCACCAGGAAATTTAACACTGGGAGACAACACTCACAAATTTGCCATGAGCTGTACGCAGGGACAACACTGGCTGCATTCCGGCCAACTGTAGTGATCGATTAAAGTAGCAGAGTGGAGAGTCTCATTAAAAGGATTAACTTCATGCTTGACAAATTCTCTGGACTGACACTTCAATCTGCTAACCTCAGAGTATGAGAATGACAGCCCTTTGCATGTAAAAGTTAACATATCATCTTTTTTTCAGGCTTTTTAAAATACCAAAAAACGCTCAGAATTCCATTTGGTGTGTACATCTGAGATTTTACGACTTCAATTAATTAATTCAGTCACTATCTAATTCAACATCACAGCGGGAACTGTTTTGCTTGGTAATGAGACATCTGACATGAAAATGAGGGATGTGTCTTCGATTAAAAACAAAATTGACTTCATATCTTTGTTGGGAACAAATGTCAAATTTCATTAGGCACCCTTCAGAATATGTAAGTACAGCTGTTTTCTTCAGATATGCAAACTCCCTATTTCATTCTTTCTTTCTTTTTTTCTTTCATTCTTTCTTTTAGGCTCTGCCAAAGTGCCAAAGTCCCTGTTAACAAGCAAACTAATAAAGTCTGTGTAGAAGGATATGAAATCGAATCTCAAAACTGCACAAACAAAAACAATTGAGTCAGAGTGGCAAAAAAGCAGAGACGGGTTAACAAGAGGACCCTGTTCCAATGTTTTGACAGTTGTTGTCTTTAATAGTAGAGCTTGCATCAGGAAATGGGCATAAAGTCTGCCTCTCTGTCACTGAGTGTGGTGTTCATTCTGTGCAGATGAGAGAGAATCAGCTGTCCTTTACAGAACACACAGTGAAGGGACTAACACATACTGCAATATTTTAGAGGAGAATGGGTACAGATATAGAAAGAGTATTAGAGCATCACATACACACATGTATCCATATTCAAACACACACACGCACACACATGCACACACACGCACACACACTCAATCTTCTGTATTCAAAGGCACAAACTAACAAACATTCAAATTTGCAAAAGCAAAAGTTTCTGAATTTCTTCAATTTTGTATGCATAATAATGTTAATAAAGTAATAAAGTCAGTACCAGTTTGATATTCCCATGCAAATTTCACCCCACGATGACAGAGTGTTAATTTTTTTTGTAAGGAATGAATTAAAAAGTAATAAAACAGGCAAAAGAATAATCAAAAGAATTATTTTACAAAGTCCAGGGCAGAGGAATACACCTGTTGATGAAATGACAACCAACCGCATATAAGGGAGAAGCTCTTTTCATCTGCATGTAATCTGTATATAGTTACACAGTTTCTACAGTAAGACGAATGCTACAGTTTTGCAGTGTTTAGTGTAAAGTCAGCACAGCAGGACTTGCTCACTGTATGATCGAGACTAATTGGATGTTGATGGTTAATGAGGGAAATAACATCCCATTTATTAACAATGAGTGACTGTTGTGATTAGGATCTCAAGAGGACTCTAAAAACCTTATATGCACTACTGTTGATTAAATAGCTATACTGTGTAATAGTCATCAAAACACCCCTAATACCTAATACAGAAAGAGTGCCACAAAGCTGCCAAATAAATATCCAGACACACACACACACACACACACACACACACACACCCTTTCTTAGGATGTGGGATACCTTTGCGCTCGGAGCGTTTCTTGCGTCTCCTCTTGGACCTCCTGCGGATGAGACAGTAATAGGCGCCCATGTTTTGTGCCCCCTCCTGTAGCAGAGCCATGCCTGTTGTGGCTACAGCCATCACCAGAGACTCCACAACTGTCCTCCAGAGTCTAACACACCCTCTCTATATCACTGCTCCTCTGAGCATTGACACACACATACACTCACGCGCGCATACACACCCCCTACACACACACACACACTCCTCTCTGAACCTAACTTTCAGCGGGGGAGTGAGAGAGAATTAAGGAGAGGAGGGGCGGGCTTATGTGTACGGGGCGGAGCTGTTGGTCACTTTGATCCAGCCTGTTAAACGGCTGTCAAAGGGACGCGTCTGACGAATAGAAGCCTTCCTCCTCCTGCAGTCACTCATTCTCTCTCTCTCTCTGTGTTCTGTATAACAGTTCTAACAGCTCCTCTTTAACAGGGTTTGTTTTTTTTCCCCCAACATTGCTTTGACCATATTATCAAAACTGAGATTCAAAATTCAGGACAATAACTCAGTAAGACATACTTTGTTCCTTGTATGTGAGAAATTAAAGCTTAAAATTTTATATTCAAAAGGCAAGTTTTCTGAATGGAATGACCTCATTCCACAGTTACATTCAAATGATTAGTACTAGATCACTATATTAAACCTCCATTTGAGAGCAATAATTTATTTTTATTTCAAGTTTTATCTTAAAATATAGCAGTCAAATTTCTATGATATCAGTATGATTATGATTCATGATGAGCTGCTGTCATGACTCTTTGGATGATATATCAGTCTTATGTTACATATTTCTACACTATGAACTTTTGATGCCAAAAAGAATCATTCAACTTTTTGTGTTAACAGCCTTACACACTGAAGCTCCTTTCTGAAAAATGAGTCAGGTTAATCTTTGAAAAAAAAATTAAAAAAGACTGTAACTGTTTCGCTCTGCACCTATCTCTCTCTACCTCTCTCCATCACTCCTGACATCCTAGTGCATTTCTGCCCTGAAATCATTCCCTTACACATGCCAGTGCATTTCTGCCCTAACATCATTTCCATACACTTCCACGATCTGACATCTCTGTTACATATCTGGGTCACGGGTCACATTCGATCCCTCTTCGCCGCAATGTTCAGCAAAGCAAAAGCACTTCACTGTATGTCTGCTACCTGAGAGAGAGAGTCAGCCCACACTACAAAAGCATATACGTAAACCCAGAGAGAACATACATGGGCATCAATGCAGAAAATGCAGTAAAAACCTGTGACAACAGACATATGTGTAGAATAACACTATAAACATAACATTATAAACACAGTACAACTATTTACCGAAAGTAACTTATTTTAAAGCCAGCTCTGAGTGTTAATGACCTGTGTCAGAGTACAGCTCAACGTGGGGATATGACGGACCCTCTGCTTGCCTGTAAAACTGTAGTCCTCAGTTTAACTATGTTGCAGTTTGGCTGTGTCAGCGCTTCAGGGCTGACTGGCAGCCTTCTTCACAAAAAACCATGTCCCAGTCCACACTAATCCCACAGCTAATTACTTCAGCTCCACGCTTCACTAACTCAGGAACTCAACACCTCCTCACACATCTCCACTACATAACCTGCCCTGCTCTCCCCATTAACACAGGAGTACACCTCTTTTATGTGCTGAACAGTAAGCAGGGGAGAGAGAGAGTGAGAGAGAGAGAAAGCGAGAGACTATGGCAGTTGATGGTGCCATTTGTAACTGTCTTAAAGCGACTGTCCAAAGTTAATTAAACATGCATACAGTCCATTACCCAGCCTTGACTTCCATTCTCAACCACACGATCAGTTTTGGTCACATGACACTGTATGTGATTGTTAAAATAATTGTAAGTGCTTACATTATTTATACTATACAAAAACAGATTCTCCGCGTCCAGCCTGAGGACTGAATCAGGAACTGTAGAGTTCAGCCTTTGATTTCTCTTGTTTACTTGTCCATCATATTTGCTTCATCTGGACTTTACAGAGACCTACAATGCATTCCAATGCCCTCACATTAAGTAAGAATAGAAATTTTGACATGAAAAGAATGGGTATCGCATAGATTGTTTAATGCTGTCTCTCTCACACAAATTCAAGTAGTGCTTTAATAATGGTATTTGATTAGCTGTATCAGGTGTGATAGAGATATCTTTAGGACTGTAGTTGATTATTTCTATGAACCAACGCTGCCACCTAGTGGGTTATGATTTGTAGGCTACTTTCAAGGCCCAAATGCATCAGTTCAAATTACTTGTACATTCCCAACAAAAAACAAGGAGGACTAGTAAGTACAGGGCCCAATCAAAAGCAGAGAATATTCTCATTTAGACAGATATTAGTGTTAAAGCAACATGGCTGCTTCTCTTCCTGCAGTAGCCTGTGTGTGTGTGTGTGTGTGTGTGTGTGTGTGTGTGTGTGTGTGCGCGCGTGTGTGTGAACGCACATGCATGTGTGTGTGTGTGTACGCATGTGTGAGCACATGCAAAACAGAGAGAGAGAGAGAGGTTGAGGGATTTACATACCTGGCCTCAGCTGCTGTTCCTCCAACGTGTACTGTGTTGACTCAGCAGTCTGAGATAAAAGAGGGAGAGAGAAGATGTGAGTGACTGGCCATGCCCTGATGACAAGCCCCCTGTTACTGACTCTCTCTGTCTGCCTTACAGTAGGACAGAGATGAGTAGAGTGGATGGGTGTGAACGTGGAGACCCTTCCAAGGAGGAGGCCTGAAACATCTGGTAAAGTAGTTCAACAGTTACAGTCAATTCAGATGTGTGAGGATTGAGGCCAAGATTTATCTGGAAAAATGCAATCAAAATGTGCTGTGCTTCTTCCATCTGTACGGCATGACAGAGCCATGCAGTACACATAAGCTGCCAAAAGGGGGCACACTTGTCCTGCTAAATAACCAGCTGACCAAACCACAAAAATAAATAAATAATTAAATATTTAAACAAATAAAAATGAACAAATAAATATACCCGTAAAATGAAGACAACATTTCGGTAAATACGTCTTCACCTAGGTGCAGTTTCTGAGTTAAGAAATGAATCAGCAATCCCATCATGCTTTAGGGACACAGACAGAGACTGTGTTAAAATAAAGGGTAGTCTTAGTTGTCCATTGGTATGGCTACGGTGGCTACAGGCTGATATATCTCAGCGTCTTTGAAAGCGGAGTGATTACAGAGGTACATTTGGCAGGATCCTCTGCGACAAAGACGTGTCAGCTTGCTGGGTTTCAAACTTGCTGGCACGGCCGTGTGAAGGAAAGACGCGACCGGCCAGGGTCTAAAAATGCACAGGCCCCTCTCCCATCAAGATATTCCCGCGTCGGTTTGAGATGCGAGGCAGTACAGCGAAAGCAATTCCGAATCAAATGACCGCAATCATTTAGAGTGTGAGCGGGGCAGTCATCACGAACGTCCAGTTGATATCTTCACAAGAGGAACGCTACGGTCAAGCAGCGTAGCGCAAACTGCCTGTGACATGTGAAAACGCATGCGTGCGGAGCAAAAGAAGGGGACGGTGTCAGAAAAAGGCCATGTGAGTCATTCTTCATTCGGTTCTCAACAAGTATATGCATCACACAGTCAAAACCTTTAATCATCTCTAATCCCCAATCTTTTAATAAGCTACTTTATGCTAGTGTTTCCTTTCACTGGTAGTTACTTGTAATTAAGGATTTACCTCAATAAATAAAAAACAAGCCCTTTTTTGTGTTCAGACACTTAAGCTGACTGAGAGAACAGGAATCTCAAGGGTATTTCTGGTCTTATGATACTAAATTTGCTCAATCTGCATTTCTGTTTTACCCATTAATAACATCCGAGTCAATAAAATGAGTTGATTTGTCAACACAGCAGAAAGACTACAGTCTAGCACGGACCTCTTTATAGATATTAACGCTATGAGAACTGTTTTGTATTAAGATCCGTCTTTAAATATTCTTAACTTGATCCCCGGTGCGACTCCTTTACTTTAGTATACTGTCACATCAATGAGAAGGACAGAACACGCTGCTGGTGCTCGACTGGTCACCATATGTTTCAATCATATGTTCAACCATGAGTAAACCACATCATAATCTGTAATGTAGCACCAGAGGGCAGAACTGCATGCTACCCAGCTACTGTAAAAAACAGAGAGAGAGAGAAAGAGAGAGAGAGAGAGAGAGAGAGAGAGAGAGAGAGACATCAGGATCAAAGACTCATCTGTACATCTGATGGGCCTAATCAGTGATCCAAGCACACGGGGTGAAGAATCAACGTGAGGAGAAGAATGAGAATAAAAACAGGCCTAGAGAAAGACACAAACACCTTCAAACAAAACACAGCCAAGAACAGAACAGTACAGACTGTTGAGAACACGTTCTGCCATAAATTTAAGTAGGAAAATTGTAAAAGAATCATAAAATTATTAGTCAGTGGTTTAATGACTATATAAACAGATACTGCATGAAACAGTTTCACTCACCACCAACACTGAGACTGGCACACACAAACCACACAATAAACCACACATGTAATGGGATGACATTAGGAGCTAGCACCTCAGAGTGTGTGCGTGTGTGTGTGTGTGTGTGTGTGTGTGTGTGTGTGTGTGTGCGTGTGTGAGTGTATGTACGTTTAAGCTGCCTCTCACTGCTGCTGCCAGATGTTAGTATCTCTCATATCATTAAAACAGACGTTAAGAGTTTGACATAACAATGGAGGACATTAATGAAAACAGACTTACACAGGGAATGACGTCTACAGTGCCGTGTGATAATAAAATGGCGCACTGGTCTCTCAGTCTCTTCAAAGTGAATACAGGGCTCATCACATTGCGTAAATCCACATTCAGTGTAAACAGGTGAAAAACTGAGCAATTCACAGAGACTTGTTCTATTGTGCTCTGTCAGACTACCTTACTGTTTAGACCCCAAAGGGTGTTTTTCAGGGTCTCACACATCTGTATGCATCCCTACACACACACACACACACACACACACACACACACACACACACACACATACACACACACGCACGCACTCTCTCTCTCTTCCACTTTATTTGAACACAAATCAGCTCCTTTGTTCCTTTGCTGGCCTATCCAATATTCTGATCTGCCAGGAAAACTCTCAGTGATTTTCTGGTTTCTGGTGGAGAGGAGGAATACCTGTCATCACGTCACTCATGGGTGGAGAGCTAATCACCACAAAATCTCTCAATAATCACAACAAGCCAAGCATGAGGAATCAGATTATGATATATGAGCCCGCCTAGATGAAGCAGACAAACAGATCTGAGGAATTACATACCAGATGAGAAAGCACTGAAACCGAACAGGTAGTGAATACACACGCACGCACACACACACACATACACATAAACACACACACATGCCTGCTGGTCACACGTGCACACAAACCCACACACACACACACTTGCTGGTCACATGGGCACCAAACCACAAAAACACACACACATACACGCATACACACACACGCACACACTCTCACTCACTGAAGTCTGCAGTTAGGGACCTTTTGTTTCCCTGGTAAACAGTACCTTTGTTTCCCTGGTAAACAGGTAAGTAAAGGGTAAATATCAGTAAATATCAGCAGGACTCTGGAGTTCCAGCACTACATTTTAGTTCCAGTGTATGTGTTTGTATAGAGATACAGGGAGAGGTTGACTGTTCCAGTGTATGTGTTTATATAGAGATACAGGGAGAGGTTGACTGTTCCAGTGTATGTGTTTGTATAGAGATGCAGGGAGAGGCTGACTGTTCCAGTGTATGTGTTTGTATAGAGATACAAGGAGAGGTTGACTGTTCCAGTGTATGTGTTTGTATAGAGATACAGGGAGAGGTTGACTCTTCCAGTGTATGTATTGGTATAGAGATACAGGGAGAGGTTGACTGTTCCAGTGTATGTGTTTGTATAGCGATACAGGGAGAGGTGGACTGTTCCAGTGTATGTGTTTGTATAGAGATACAAGGAGAGGTTGACTGTTCCAGTGTATGTGTTTGTATAGAGATACAGGGAGAGGTGGACTCTTCCAGTGTATGTATTGGTATAGAGATACAGGGAGAGGTTGACTGTTCCAGTGTATGTGTTTGTATAGAGATACAGGGAGAGGTGGACTCTTCCAGTGTATGTATTGGTATAGAGATACAGGGAGAGGCTGACTGTTCCAGTGTATGTGTTTGTATAGAGATACAGGGAGAGGTGGACTCTTCCAGTGTATGTATTGGTATAGAGATACAGGGAGAGGCTGACTGTTCCAGTGTATGTGTTTGTATAGAGATACAGGGAGAGGTGGACTCTTCCAGTGTATGTATTGGTATAGAGATACAGGGAGAGGCTGACTGTTCCAGTGTATGTGTTTGTATAGAGATACAGGGAGAGGTGGACTCTTCCAGTGTATGTATTGGTATAGAGATACAGGGAGAGGCTGACTGTTCCAGTGTATGTGTTTGTATAGAGATACAGGGAGAGGCTGACTGTTCCAGTGTATGTATTGGTATAGAGATACAGGGAGAGGTTGACTGTTCCAGTGTATGTGTTTGTATAGAGATACAGGGAGAGGCTGACTGTTCCAGTGTATGTGTTTGTATAGAGATACAGGGAGAGGCTGACTGTTCCAGTGTATGTTTCTGTGCAGTGATGCAGGGAGAGGTTGACTGGGCAGATGGTAACTCTGCCCCATATAGTAATCTGTTTCTGCTTAGCTGCTTCCACGAATGCAGATTACCACAGACTGCTCACATATGACAGACTGTACAAAAGATGAACACTGACAACACTGGAGGTTTATAATAATCCATGTATGTGTATCATTACTCTATTCAAAGGAAAGCTATTGTAAAGACTCAGTAATGCAAACTTAATCTGATTTACTATAGGCTAAAGAACGTACTGAAAATACAAGGTGATTCAATGACGCATGATTATGAATAGCCCCATACGGTGACAGTCGTGGGTTTCGATTTTTTTTTTTATCATTCTGTTTTCTTCACCGTTACAGTTCTTGACTGAATCATTTGCCACACTTGTGAAATCAATGCGTAAATATTTCTGGCTTATATTTGCACCCAGAACTCCGCCATTCAAGTAAACAATGACAAAATAACAACAGCGACATCAAAAAAAAAAAAACAAAAAAAAAACTAAAATCAATGGCGGTTGAGAAAGGGAGAGGGTTTATTGTTGGAACAGGCTGTGGGTGATTTAGGCTGAAGCCTGTTTTAGAAATACAAACAGCCTAAACGTGGGGAGACAGCGTGTGTGTCTCTGTTTGACGAAACCCAGCTGTTATCTATGTCTCCCCCTTGAGCCCTCTTCTTCCACTTCAATTCCCCTCAGCGGAGAGACAGAGAAACGATGACAGCGACACACACACCCACGCACACACACACACTCTCACTCATACTCAAAAATATATAGAGACACAGACCCACAGAGACCCACAAACATCCTCCACACAAATTCACAAAGACACAAAATCTCCCATTTATCGATATGTATTTAAAAAAAAAAAAAATTAGCCATCTTCTTTTCTAACAGTTGTCAGCAAGGTTCACTGGTTCTTTTTTGGGTTTTCGGTCTTAATGTTTGAAAAAAAAAAGAAAAAGAAAAAAGAAAAGTGCTTTGAAGCCACACAAAGAGCAGACTGTTGTTGCCTTTTTACTGCCTAGGCAACGCATATGCTCCAGTCAAAAAACAGAATTCATTAATTTTGATGTCACTCTACTGGAGAAGACAGTTAGTTGCTATGGGATATATCTTTCTGACCTTCTCCACACATCACGGCAACCTCTATCTGACTACTTCTGAACCACAACACACACAACAGTGTCCTCATATCCATGAAATGTAAGTACACTCCTGGGAGTCATTCAGAATGCTGGCACTAAAGATAAAGGATCAGAACAGGGAGGATGGGGTCTCTCACTCACACACACACAGACACACACACACACACACACACAGGGAGGAAATGCATTCTCAGATCAGGAGAGACCACAGATGGATATCTGCACTTCCTGCTCATTCAGAGTTAGAAAAACAACAGTACAGCTTCATTCCAGACAAACATGTTAGGATCAGTTGTTCAGACACCTGCCCGTTTTACTACATTATCGTTCTGAAGCTTACAGCTGGTTCTTATACATCAGTATTACCAATTAGAGTAATTCAAAACAATTCTCTCTCTGCTATGTTCTGTCACCCTCTCCATGGGTTTCCTCAAAACCAAACAGGACCTATGGCTGTCTGAACGCCTTGTTCCAAAACACAAATATGTAACCTGCGTGTACATGCATGTGCACCCACATGCATACACACGCACATGCACACAAGCACATGCACCTACACACACACGCACACACACACACACACACGCACACTGTGTAGTCACCCAGACTGTTGGTTCAGGCTGACAGCGGTCCCTGCTCCTGTTCCAGCATCTCTCTACCAGCAGCAACAACAGATCCAGAGGCACCAAATCTCACCCTAACTACTCCCATCTACCACACAAATCGATAGCCTCCCGCCAGAATGCGTGACGCAATCGGCACAGAAACTACGGTCCAGTCCTGATGGCCTGCAGATAAAGGGTCAGTCTAGGTCAGCCGCCACGCGTCGGCAAGGTTTATTAACACGACGTCTAAAGACAAAGGCGGGGAAGACCAGAGGACGACACAGACCAGCCCTCGGGTGGGCTCACAGGTCGACGCAAAGGACGGACAATTAGATTCACACGCTGTTGAGAGAAAGAGAGAGAGAGACAGAGAGAGAGAGAGAGAGAGAGAGAGAGAGAGCGAAACACTGAACTCGCACTATACTGGGATACCCCAGTTATCTCGCTACACTGGGATATTCATTCACAATCTCTCCCCTTTTTTTCCAGCTCCTTTGAGTTTTATACCAATAATTAAACTCTGAGCTCACAGCTTGATCATATTTTACATTTGAATAATAACACGCGCGGCTGCATCCACAGTAATATATCCATAAGAATACATCGTGTCTCAATATCACACAATAGGTTAGCAAACAAGCTGAAGGAGTAGCCTCCAGATCAAAGCACGCTCTTGGCTGCGCTCATTAGTTTCTTCCCCTACAGTAATTATACATTCCCCATTAATTGTCAAAACATGTAGGCTAATTACTTAATTTCTCTCCCACCAGTATACTGTCTGTATGCAGGGAAGGTGAGATCAGACACTGTGCTGTGTTGTGGATTCAGATAATATCGCTCTTGAAATATGACCAGTTTGACTACACATAAAAACAATGCTTGTGATAATGTAGTCCATTTTTGGCGTTACTGAATTTCCGTACAACCACGCGAAGTTCATTTTTGCTTGACGGAAATGAAATACCTCAAATCAAACCAAAACGTCATTCACTTGAATGTTTACAGCATGCCGCAATAAAAACTTACAATAACTTATGTCCAGTAAACCTGACAGATAGACAGGCAGACTACACAGCACATAACACTTCAAATAAAGACTTTCTATAATCCTGAAACGTGACGTATGTCTAATTTTACATTCATTTCTGGCAAAAAAAACTCCTCTCATAAATATGAAAATATTTTTTGTATGCTTGAAGAAATGTTTTTAAGGTTTGTGAGCAACATCATGAATCTGTGGCGTCAACCCAACCAGAAAATTGGCTGACTGTGGCTTCTCCAACTCCTCGTTAAGGACAGATATAAATTGCACTGTAGCCTAATGTTTTATTGATGCTACTGGCTATTTCAGCTCCGTGGAAAAGAAGACCACCCTTAACTGTGCACAAGATAACTGTCAAGACCATTTCTGTGAGCTCAGCTAATTGGCCAGACCTTATATTTGCTGAGCAAAAATAGCTTTTACTTTGTACTTCCCCCAAACAGGATTTCACCTGAAATAACCTGATAGCTCAATAACTTAAAAAAAAGAGGGTTTACGGTGAAAAAAAAAAGTTTGTATTCTGTTCTTATCACACATATATTTATCCAGTCCTTTCAAGATCAGACAGAATGGCTGATGGGAAGGTGGCAGAGGTTGACGTTGAATCACAGAGTGTTTCTCTGTAAAATCCAAAGCTCTGTACTCAGTTTTTAGCTAAAGCAAGGCTCTAGTGATGAATGTGTGGTTTTGCTGGGCTGCGTCGTGTCCGTTTCCACTGGTGAGTGATTAGAGGGGACTGTCCACCCCCAGCCTCCAAGGGTCAGAGTCCAGAGTCGGTCAGTTCTGCTCAGTGCATTAGTGAAGATGACCACTTCTAATACTGACCTTACACAACAATTCTGCCCCCCTTGTAATCCTTTTTCACTGATAAAGTGGTTGCAGTTTATGTTAAAACACAAGTGTTATTAAGTATTCGACTAATACTGAAGAAGAATGTATTTGACACCATTTAGAGAGTAAAATTACTAAAGACAAAACATGCTGTTTTGTTATGATGGTGAGGGTTATCTGTGAATGTCTGTCCAATATCCAGTATCTGCATTGTGAGAAAATGACAAAAACAGCACTCTGACAGAGGACAGCATATGATGCTTCTCTTATAAAAGGAAGAAGCTGAACTCTTGAACATTTTTTCCTTAGAAAAAAATAACTGATAATTCAACATCTGGGTTCAATTACCTGATGAGAGAAGACAAGTTCAGGAGAGAAATAACCTTGACAGGTATTGTTTGTCTTAGTAAATATCAGGATACCATAACCATGAACAAATACTTCACATGTCCTTACATTCTCTCCACAGGGAGACCTGGGTGACCTCTGTCTGGCATCAGTAAAATCTTTGATCAGAAACAGACACTGACTGAATTCAGACGCACACACGAGCCTCCTGTCCATTCCGCTCTTATTCCCAGTGAACAGGCACTTTCGGCGCACACACATTGAACCACTACACCACAAACAGAATGAGTGACAATTTATAGACCAAGAGAGCATAACAGATTATGCATAAAGTGCATGCATATTCTGCACGCTAATTTATTTATTTTTTAATTTCAACCATGTTACAGGTAAGAGCGTAATGGTTTTGGGAGATAAAACTGAACACCACAGTTCTGTAATCTTTGGTTCAGTTCACAACGCATGTGTCGTCAACCGTGGACTCCCCCCGCCCACCGCCCCCTTAGCTCTCGTAGGGTGAACTTCAAACGAGATGCCAATCATGTCATGAAGAGGAACATTAATCATAATGTGAAGCCAGTACTCCTCTTCTTTTTCTTCTCATATCTCGCAGCAAGAAAATACATGCACTGGGCTTATCGTACAGCACACGTACACTTACACTGAGCAGACGGTTACAAGAGCTTTATTAACAATGTCGACTGAATAAGCTTTTTAAATAACAACAAAACACACGGTGTCATTAGTCAGACAAAAAATAATTTAAGTTATACTGAAATAAAGTAGATCTAATCTCTGGGCTTTTCTAAGCGGGAACTTGTTTTTCTTATATCGACGAGACCGAGCATCGATCTCGAAAAGGTCAAAGCAGTCAGTTATCATTTTTTGCGGTTGACGTGTTTTTCTTTGCTGTTTGTATTAAATGTTTTTTTTCTTGTTCGTTTTTTTTTCTTTTGGGTTAAATCTGTGTATGTTTAATAAAAAAAGGGAGGAAAAACTTTAGTTCTGAGTTGGTTCAACTGTCTTTCAACCCAAACCGTGATACAAATCAAACCATGGCCCGAAAACTGAGGTATAAACCAAGCAGTGCGTATGGTGAACTATCAACACATTTAGTTACCAGTAACAGCGGCCATCAAGTTACCAGTAACATGAACACACAGAATACACATCTACACATGAACACACAGAAAGCTGAAAGAAATAAGTGGATTCCAAAAAGACAACTGAATGGAAGAGATTATGATTATCTATATCTCCATCTAAATTAGACCAACACACAAACACAGACACACAAAAACTATGTGTGTACATATAAATAAATCTATCTATCTATATCACATATCTGTGTGTGTGTGTGTGTGTGTGTGTGTGTGTGTGTGTGTGTGTGAGTATGTGTGTGGGTGTGTGTGTATAAATAAAGTATAGTGTTTATCTGCAGCAGAAAAATCTCTGTTGCCTTCACTGTGAGAGTGAAATACCCAATGGAGAAGACCAAAGCAGCAAACAAGATGAGAACTCTCCATCCAAATGCCTCTGGAGAACTATATCTGTCCAACTAGATCAGTGTATGTTACTGATCAATAAATGAATTGGGAAAACAAGGACAAATCTATAGAGAGACTTGCCCCAAGCACAATGTAGATCAGTGCTCACGCAGCTGTAAAAAGGGGGATGGAAGCCCTCAGTCTCGTACATCTCTTTGCCTTCTTTGATAAATATGCTGTTCGAATAATCTTCTTTAATAAAACATAACATTTACATATCGCAAAGGAGTGAAGTGAGTCTAATTTTAAAGGAGTGAAGTGAGTCTAATTTTCTAATTTTAAGCTCTTAACAAATACTGAGGCCACTGGAACATCTGATACTAGCCACCCATCATATAGTACCAATGCCCAGTAAACACTAGGATACAGCATAGTTCTGGGAACACCACCAACCAATGCTACAACTTACAACCTTAAAACCGACGCTACTTAGGTAACAGATACAAAAATAGATGCTGATACTGAAATTCACCGCTCATAGAAGTGATTAATTATAACTTTGAGTCTACTTTCCAGAGATGGTAGGAGCTAGCAATTAGCTTGTAGAGAACCCTCTACACTATTCTGTTTGAAATTAGAGTTAAAACCACAGTGGTGACTTTTCAAGTTCAAATTCAAAAAAAAAAAGAAAGAGAGAGAGAGAGACTCTTGGCGAGCAAAACTAAACCGCTGTAGCTTTAAATTTGTCATTTCTGTAATGTCACTTTCACTTGATTCAGTGCTCTGCAAATTCCCCATTCCAAAATTAGTGTTTCTACAGGACAGTTTCACACCAGGCTTGGCTAATTAAACTTGAGAATGAAGTGACCAGCAGTATTTGAAGGGCAGCGGTCTACGCTTTTTGGTGTAAAAGAGATTAATTAAAACCGTTAACTGGAAGTGGTCTGAATTGCGGGGATCTAAGCGGACACTACTGTTCCTCATTCGCGGGAGACTCTGGAAAAGGCCAGTAACGTCTGTCTTCTCCTGGAGTTACAGATTGTGTTCAGCTTTCCATTGCGATGAATTAGTACTGCATGTCTGATCTCTTCACCACATTTTTTCTTTCCATCTGTTCATTTTCTGCCTCTCTAAGGTGTCATAATCTGACAGTCTCTCACGACATTACGCTATGAAATATGCTTTAATAAAAAAAAAAAAATCCTAAACATGGCTAATCATGTTTCGTGTGTCATTTATCTGCTCAAGGAATGTTTATCTTTCAAAATCCCTATTAAAAGCCTTCCCATTCGCACCATTCATGGCCTTTCCTCCTGTCCTCAGATCCCTTTATCTTCGGAACGAGCCCCAGCTCACTTAATATCCAAGACTAATATCTTACCCTGTGCCTTACAGAGCAGTGGGCACAGCTGGTACAACAGGTCTAGATGGCATGGCATCAGATCCCACCAGACCTGCTGTTTCAGGGCCTCGGGGCTTCCAACACAGAACCCGGAACATTCCTTCTGCCCTCCATTTAACCCCCTGATGACAGTGTGACCTCATTCTATGCGCCATATTGCGTGGCCTTTGGCTTACATTAAGACTCAATGCTTTGACTCAACGCTACAGCCTCAATTAAGCCTCACACTGGCAACGGCGCATCTGCAGCTGTTCACAGACATCTGTACACATTCTCAGCGCTTTAAACTGACATTTGTATCGAAACGAGTCTTATCGTGCGCTCGGCTAAAGCCGGATTCATTTATTCAGCAGCAAATCACGAAGGCTATTTTACAAGCTCGAACACACCTTCATTTGCTGTTCACAACAATGCGTATTTGTATTTTGTTTAGTATGTAATTTGAGCATTTGGATAAACCCTATTAAAATCCCTGTATGGACAAAAAAAAAGGGAGAAGCTTGATGTTTCAAGCTGCAACGCATCTGCTTTGTGTAGGTGTCACTCAGACGGAAATGAAACATCCTCTTTTTCGATCACCTAAACAAAAGAACTCAATGAAGGCATACTGGTATCTTTCAGCAATTTTCAAAAACATGTTGTGTATGCAACAGCCTACTCTCTATCCACCGAGATGCGATGGGTCTCACCACATTCAGCACAAGGACGCAGGCCGGTGCAAGTCTCTGCATGTTTGTTTTTTTACTGCGCACAGAATAACCTGCACCTCAAACTGTGAACACACGGGAAGGAATGACAATACACCCACCACTAAAACGCCGCAAACAATCTAGTAAGTTCTGAATAACTGCTGTGGTTTTTTTTCTTATGAGTTTAGAATATTTATCATATTTTTATGAGCATGTAACATTTTCATTAAATTTCAGTATAGTAAATTTGACCAAAGAAGCAGCCAAAGCAAAGGCCAAACCTTCCTCTCCTCTCTTTCCCTATATCTCATTGTAGACTTCCCTGGCTTGAACATTTATGTCTCTATGTGTTACCGAGCAAAGTCTTTGCTGTCTTAAACGGAAATAAATAAATAAATAAATAAACACTGCTAACTAAATCTTCAGGACGCGGTCGAATGAACACGCACGCGCACACGTCCCCGTGACTCTGGTTTTAAATTCTGTATTTTGTCCCTGGAGGCCACGCTATTAATAATTCACCGACGATAAATCGGATTCAAGCAGAAATAATATGGACACAAACAGAATTCTTCGAGGCAACCTTCGGAAGTCAAGACAGCCGCTTCTGCGAAGAAGACACTTTCGGGGCCCAGATTTACAAAAGCCTCAAGCACATGTCAGATATCGCGTGTGCAAAGCAGGGAAACGACCGCTGACCAAGCGGCTGAAAAACAAACAGTTCAAACCAAGCACAAGCCACTGTATGTTACTGCTAGTGCCTCTACTGTCAGTGTTAGTGTCTCCTACAAGAGATGCCTCTCTCTCTCTCTCTCTCTCTCTCCACTTTAGTAGGTTTATAAACAGCATCTTATTAAAAATCAAGTAAGAACTGAACATCTAATGTAATCTGCCTTGTTTGTTTTGTTTTTTTCATAATGCAGCGAATAATCATTAAAAAAAAACAGACAGATTAAATGATTAAACTGATCTTGATTTTTCTATGTCATCAGTGACATTCTACAAACAATGCGCAGGGATAGCAGTCGATACCCAATTACTCACTGAGGCCTCTTCTTTGACAGCTAAAATCTGACCCGTTCTGCAAACTGCTGATCCTGTTTTTTGTTGTTGTTGTTGTTTTTTTCAAACACAAATAAACCCAAGAGGTTTACGGAGGTTGTTCCGATTGGTAATCGACAGCCCTCGTCATGTATGCCTTGGTGCACAGTAAACCGGCTGTTACACTCTCAGCACCTAGTACCCAGACTGTCATTTTAGAAAAGAAAGCTGAAGTGCTTTTAAATAGCAATGAATCACTGGAGATCAAAAGCACTGGGCTTAAATAAACTAATATGTCTCGGCGGTTTCAAGTACAATACAAATTTTTATTCTTTTTTTTTTTTTTTTTTTTACTGAACATTATCGCCAAATGAGAGAGCAGTCTGTGTAGCTGTATGGCACGAACAGAAGGAACACTCTGAATTCTCGTTTCAGCCCTTCGGTTTACACAAGCAGAGTAAACAGAAAGACAAGGGGAGGCTAATTTTTCTTCCTGTATCGGTGAAAATTTGCCATTGTTCTAATTTCCTGGGAAAGGTTTAGCGGTAGCTGAAATGTGAACATTTAGAGTGAAAGCCATTTAGCATCTGTCCATGAGAGACAGCGCCATTGTTGCGTAAACACAATGGGACAAAAGACTCCTAATTGCACCTTTTTGAAAACAAAAGCAAAAGCAAAGAAAAATTCTCCCACTGGCCATCTTCTGTAGCTCCATACACGTGTACACCTTGTTATTGATTTAGTATAATGATGCGGTAGTAATAATGAAGATATCATTACTGTATCATAACTGTTGTACTGTGGTGTCATAAAAATGGGTTTTATGTTTTTATTACAACATGTAAAACATGTATCACCTACTGTCTTTCCGCATACCCGTTGAGATTTTTGTTTGTAAACCAATAACCACCTTTTAAGGTCTGATGTAAAAGGTGTTTTACAACTGCATTAGATGTATTACAAGTAAACGTGCATGTGCTTATTCATGCACACTAAAAACAGGCATCTGAACACTTTTCCTAATTCATTCAGCCACATTAAAAGTGTAATGCTCTAATATTGTGGCAAGAAGCTGAATAGATGGGATATGGAAATCAAATAAGAAAGCATCCACACCGGTTAAATAAAATATGACTGTACGAGAGGTTACGACGCACCTACTCTCTGACCAGCTCTCTATCTCTTTATTTCTCTCTCTCTCTCTCTCTCTCTCTCTCACACACACACACACACACACACACACACACAGACACCACACACGGAGTCATACAAACAGGAGGAATGACAGACTGAGATAAATGATTCAGTGTGGTAGATCAGTACAGCGCAGGCACACTCTCTCTCTCTCTCTCTCTCTCTCTCTCTCTGATGAGTGGGGTGTCTTTCCAGACCGTTCTGCTGCCTCTTTATCACCGGGTCGAGTCGTGAATAATTAAAGAGCTCCGACAGCATCGCAGCAGCCAGAACACACACAGTGCAAGACCCCTGCAAGAGTCCAGTACAGATGCAGCAAGGACCTCTCGCCGCGGTCAAACTCGCTTCATTCAGTAATGCCACTCCTCCCGCCTACGCAAGCACAGCAGAGTCCGTAATAAACGTAGGTTCTGGTTTGTGTAATGCAGTGCCTATCAACTCTATTCATCTCTAATTATTTATTTAAAAAGAAAATGGTTTCGGTGGATGAATGCTAAATAAACAGCACAAAAGTTTAAAGTTCAAAACAGTCTACCGTTACAGGTTCTACCACAAACAAAATACATTGTACCTCTCAAAGGCATTAATGGAAATGAATGGATCTGGAAAGCAAATAATTGACTCATAGCTAGACTAAGCTCTGTTATTCTTCGCGTGACGTACCTGCCCGTTTTGATTTGTTTGACTTGACGTCGGACTTGAAAAATTACGAGTAAAACGAAGTTTGTAGCACTTTTGACAGCTGAATTTTTTTCAAAGCTGAATTTTGTTCAAAGTTGACACTGGCGGTAAAATGTTCATGCAGAGAAATATTAAAGACGACCCTTTAATTTAAACTAGAAAGCTTCAACTTATTTCACGTCAAAAAAATCCTCTGCAGAGAGAGAGAGAGAGAGAGAGAGAGAGAGAGAGAGAGGAAAGAGTGAGAGCCTGGAGGAAGTTCTGCAGACTTTTTTTTGCAACTTTTCTTCCTTAAAATGGAGCAAAAACCAGTGTGGCACTTTTTTTATCCACAAGCTTGTTAGCGCTGTCCTAAATGAAAGAAGAGAGCTTGCTGGATAGTGGACAAAATAATCAACAACACAATCATTTTCTTTCTCTCTTTATCTACATTTTGTGGCACAGATTGTGCGCGCGTGTGTGTGTGTGTGTGTGTGTAGAATAATGGATATACACTGATCTACTTTATAGTTTATCAAAGAGCATGATTAATCACTGAAAGCCTAGTTTATTTCTCAAATTCTGTGTGAAATCTGCAAGAAAACAACTCCAGAAATGTCTGGATACCAAAAACTGTAATATGCTTCCCTACTATTTGTGAAGAATACTGCTGTGAATCTCTGAATCTCTGAGAACTTCTGAGAATCCCTTGGTAAGATGTGAGTGACGCTAAAAGGAAATGTTTTTTCAGTTTCAAATGAAACCTCAGGCTGGCAGTTGAACAGAGAACTGAACAAAAGCTTAGTAAAGGTCTTAGAGTAGACCGGAAGGAGTGACTCTCCACTTCATCATGCAGCACTAGTGTATCTCTTTACATCCTTGATCTATCTATCTATCTATCTATCTATCTATCTATCTGTCTATCTATCTATCTATCTATCTATCTATCTATCTATCTATCTATCTGTCTGTCTGTCTGTCTGTCTGTCTGTCTATCTATCTATCTATCTATCTATCTATCTATCTATCTGTGCTATTTGTGTGTATATATATATATATATCTTTCCATTTTTCTGTCTGTGTCTGTCTCGGTATTTACTGAAAACATATGAGAGCTTATCGAAGCAAATAAGTGTACAAAGCCAATGCGGGAAAGTAACTCAGCCAACATCTGGTGGAGGTCAGAGGCTACATGCTGAGGCCATTAGACCATTCAAGGTGGATGCATATCAACCGTACTGACAAGTACGGACGGAGAGGGGGGAGAGAGAGAAAGAAAGAGAGAGAGAGAGAGAGAGAGAGAGAGAGAGAGGACACAGAATGGTAAACACAAGCTGCGACAGGCGCTTTTCAACTGAGAGACTGGCAGCATCATAATGAGGCCAGTGTAAGTACGCCCATTCACCAAAGCCTGAGAGACAGACTTACTATGTTTACATTCAACATAGAGAGTTCCCCGCGGCGAACTGCTCAAACTGCCAGCGTTAGTCTAACATGGACGTGAATGCAGCCTTTCATCTAACGCGGCCCACGAAAAGGCCTGAGGTGTTCAAGTCCAGTCCGCCGTACCTGCTCCTTTAAAGTTTCTGCGACGGTCATATTCACAAATCCAATGTGTTTCAGCCTTTGTGAAGAAATCAGTTCCGCTGGATGCAGCGTATACCGTATCTATATTTTCTAAATGAAGCAAGGTCACAGATTCATGGTATGTCAGGATAGTAATTCAGAACTGCATAATGTTCAGATAAACAATGTCCCCCTTGGTAGGTAGGTGGCTGCTGAACGCAGAGTCACTGCCCTTTAACATAACTGCCTGGGAAGCGGAGGCTTTGTCCAGTCATTACTCACATACGCTGTGAGCCCCTAAAAGAACGTGGCCTATTGTTTAGCCATTTTCTGATCCCGCAGCTTTGGGTTTATGTGACAGTCCTTTGTTTAGCATTTTCAATTAAAGCTAAAAATAAAGGTGAACGTCAGTCTGTCTAAAATCGTAACAGCCCCGCAGCAAATCATAGCCTCAGCATGCATAACACACCAGGGGGCAGGACATTATCAAAAAAAAAAAAAAAAAAAGAAAGAAAAAATCAGCTACCTATCAGCAACCAGCTAATAAAGACAGGAGTTAAACCTGCTTGTAGGAGCGCTAATACATGAAAAAATAAAAACAAATTCAGATAACTTTTTAATTTGGTAAAATATAATTACTGCAAAAGGAAGCGGTACGTAACACATTCACCACACAACATTTTTTCCATGCGGTTTGACACAGACTGTACCATATGTTAGTCACAAAAGACAATGGTCCACATCTCCAACCGTACTCTCCTTACATAACCTCAAAAGTCCGTGAGGTAAACTGCAGGCAGCGACGATGTCAGTTACTCACATGACTATTTTTATCAAATGGTCTTTGGTCCTGTAGCTTAATTCGAGTGGATGCAGGAATAAAAATGCTAACCGAATTAAAAATAAGAGCAGAAGCCCTTCTTGGCCTCTCTCTTCCCCTTATCAGTAGTCCAGTGGAAATCAAAGGCCGCTTGCCACTGGATTTATTTGTACAAGACTAGACTGGTTCCTTTTCTATACATCAGTAACAGAGTGCACAAAAGGGCTTTGACATGGAATAACAGACGCCTTCTTTCATGCAAAACACTTGAATATCCTTTGCCTGATGAAAAGAGAAATATTAAAAAAGCAAGCTAAGTTGAAATTTTATACTTACTCGAATGAAAGCATGGCAACAGAATGGCACTATAACGTAATATCACTCCCTTGCTTGCTAAGAGAAGTTATTGATTGATTTTACCACTTGACAGAAAAGCAGGCAGCAATACAGTAGGTACACCACAATGAAACTGCGTCTGTAATTTCAAAGGATAAGAACACTCGATCTGTATAGAGTACAACCAAATCCAAATACAACAGACCTCTAACTTTTCTTTACTTGTTATAATATCACTGTCATATAACCACAAAGCCCCAGCTAATATTTTAACGAGCAGCACTAATCTATCTCAGGCTTAAGTGGATCCCATTGTCAACTGCACCGTTCAGTCCACCCACAAATCCTCAATTACGTTCAGACGCACAAAGAGAGAGACACCACACAAAGTCAGACAATTACAAGTCAATGAGATTGAGCTAAACATTACATGGGACCTTAACATGCTGTGGTTCAATGAATATTACTGCAAAATCATTTCTAATGCATATTACACAGCAAGCTGCGTCGAAAACCCATCCGGTGCGTCGAGGAGTGAAGGAGTGTTTCTTCACTAAAGTCACCGATTATACATGTCTGTTCTGCGTTGTGACAGCTTGTATACTGGCTAGAAAATGACTGCAGAGTGCCGGTATAGCAAAACAAGCCTTTTTTTTTTTATTATGTCACGTTCCCTTCGTGCAGTTCTCTCAGCGGAAAACTGATGAAAGGTTACATGAAGCTGACAAACCCAAATGAAAAGACTGATGTCATCTCACCGCTATAAATACATCAATGATTCTAGCAAAAAAAAAAAAAAAGACCACTGTGTTGTGTTTAACCCTCCCAATCTGCCTGCTGTCTGCCTTCAACATCCCATCCACTCCACTGCTTGGCTTCTTCAATGCACAGAAATTTTACATACACTCAGCATAAACTTATTTCGACGCAAAAGACCGACCCAGCCACGAGACACAACTTAGCTTGTGCACTCTGTCTAATGTACGGCTGTGTGTGGCATAAAAATAAATTATAAAGAAGAAAATGATGCATTATTTAGCAAAAAAGGAGCACATTTGGCTTTTTGGAATTTGAATGAGCTCGCAAACTGAGCGTTATGTAAAAGCAGAAAAATCTGAAGAGTAGCCTAAATTCAGCATGTGTTAAGATTAGGGATCAATTAAAAAGTTCCCGTTGAGTAAGCCACAGAGAAACATAACCTCAAGACCCTCCTGAGTCTTATGCCTGTCAGAGGGCCACACTGACAACCTCTCAATAGTCTTTTGTCCGCAACAGACAAAATCCTGCCTCTAAAAACGGAGCAGTGTATATGTAAAACTGCTTTATCAACACAGTTTTTATTAAATTACCAAATTGCTTCCCATGTGATAGCCTAAATGCATAGCCTGTATCAGTTATAAATTGGGTGAGAGAATGAGAACAAACAAAGCCATGCATTTTTTTATTTCTCTCTCGTTTATTCTGACATATTAGCCACCCTACCACACTGACTAGACCTAAAACCAATAAACAGCCACGTCTTGACTGTGTTTGTTATATAATAAACTTGCTTCAAGTTTCTGGGCTGCTCTTGGTTTAATGATGGTCAAAAGGGCAGCAGGGTGGAAAGAGCTAACTCAGGGGGTCACAGCCAAACACATTAGGTGTCTAAAGGAGGATTTTCAAAAGCCTTGTCCCAAATCTCTCTACCAAATTCAAAGTCTTACTCCTTAATCCCTGCCGCTTTGAAGCTGCAGCTCTTTTCGTCTCGAAAAAACGCCTCATTTGTAGAACTGAATCCACTAGCCTAAGGAAGGACAAGCGCAGAAAACTGATGCAGTGCTTATGCAAGCATTTTTTTTTTTTTTTTGGAATTTAGTGAGTTACACAGCAGCCTCCGTTTACAAACCACAACAATAAAAAAGTCTTTCATGATGAATGCCATCCTCTTTGGAAAATTAAACTTACTGTCATCACTACTGAGATTGAAATCACAGACAGATTCAAGTCCAAAGATTAATGTCCTAAAGTCACATCCCTTAGCAAAGCTGCACGTCTAAAAGAAAGCCGTGGAATCATTTTACCATTGCGATTATTTAACTGGTATTGTGAAAACACGCCAACGGGGCCTGTAACGGGAGTACAGGTGTGTAGGTGTATATCTGCTCTCTCACACTGCACAAGTGCTCCTGTAACCCAGTTAAACATGGGCCATATCCTACCATACTAACACATCAATAATATTAATGAGTCAAAGGCTTGCTAATGACACAGACTGTTTACCTTGTGTTCCATGTTAAAATAACTGACACTGAAAAAAGTCATTCCAACATCAAAACAAATGTTCACAGAGGGTCAAGACAAAAGTACCATGAAGCTCAAGAATTATTCCTTTTCAGTCTCTTTCCATTTAGCCGTTTCAAACTAAAGGAAAAAGAAACCTTAGAGGATTAGTGTTACGTAGATCTTAACAACATCTGTTATTTTAGGTACATTTAGTGAAACTGTGTGTAAGTACACACTAACACTAAATATTTTAATGAATTCGCCCATTTCTGGATGAATATTTCTGTTTAGAATATAAAAATAACCATTTTTTCACAAAACTCCATAATAAATGTTTAAAAAAAGAATTCTGAAATAGAAACTGCTCCAGACTATACGTTTTCAATAAGTCGTTAAGTACAGCAGTGCAGAGATAGTTTGCTCTGTTGACTAAATGAAGCCTAAGCTTTTGTAAAACGTTGAGCTAGCACAACTGTTAAAACTCTGACCTAGTGAGTATGAATCAACCCATGAATCATAATAGTATGATGAGATGACTAATGAAGTTTTGCTGACAAAACTGTGCTGACATCTGTCAAGAGTGGAGAAGGTATTGGAAATAGTACTGACTGTACTTTGTCGACAATACAGCAGCACAGGCGCAACACTGACTCATATAACTTTGTGTAAAGGACAACAGCATTTTACCAAAATCAACCCAACTCATTATCTCAAGACGGGGATCTGAAAAATATGAACCCTCAGTCTTACATTTAATCTCTCTCTCTCTCTTTATCTCTCTCTTTCTTTATTCCCCCCCTCTCTCCTAATACCAAGTTATATGGTGTAATATCTCTGCCCAGTGTAATGTTACATTTTGCAACCTATTAGCCTGATCATTGACCTCACTAAGGACCTAGTCAATCGCAAAAACTAGTCTGAGTGGTCCTCACAATGTATCATCTCCATTACATGATACCGAGTGAATAGAACAGCGTGGACAACACCAAAGTGATATATTTCATCCTTATAGGACCTCTGTTACATATCAAGAAGGAAATAAATGTTCTGATATATGGAATATGGCAGGAATATCTTCATAATGCTACACAGTACTTCAAATGTATATGGTTCAGCTCGAGGAAAATTAGTGTAAGAAAAAAATAAAAGTTGTGATGATGATGATGATGATAATAATAATAATAATAACAACAAAAATATTACTACTGCTACTACTACTAATAATAATAAAAAAGCTGAATGCATGACTAGAATAACAAAAACAGTTAACACAAAGCTGCGTTTTTTTGTGCTCCTAAGGAAAGAATACAGCAAATGTACAACGGACATGCAGCACCATGGACCAGAAACAGCACTATGAAGCGGGAAGGAAAGATCAGCTACAGCTGTCTGTAATGCATGGTCTGTCATGGTATTTGTTTTGTTCAAAACGCCTAACGTTAAATGGTGCAATACTCATCCTTTTATTTAAAAATCCACATTAAAATGACGTCAATTACAGCACACAGGAGCACGAATTATGACTTCACTCGCAAACAAACGCAGAATTTTAACACGCACAACCTGTCAAAGGCTCACGATGATGCAGCATGTGGCACTTGATTAATGGGATTGCAGAGCACAATTTTGCGCTCCTCCGTAGTTCTCAGGTTGAAACTAAAGAGCACTTGACCACCTGTACTTGCCGTGCGTATTAATAAGATAACAGAACCGAATATTGTACAGCATAGTCTATACCCTAACGTTTTGGGCCATTTAGTAACTTGAAGAAATCTCGTTACGGCCACAAGACAGCGTGACATGTGAGTGGACATTAGTGCATTTTGGGACACTGGACGTTTCAATACTGTGTGCAACAGTCCGGTTCTTCAGATTGTCAAGCATCTGTGGCAGTGTCAGAAATATAGAGAGCCTAGTGTAGTTGTGAACAAGTATGACAGGTTACTAACGCGTAGATCCACAGTGGACGATAACAATAAGAATTGAAATGACCCACCGTGAACGCCTTAGTGATCATCATGAGTCTGTTATTTAATGCAAGAAACTGGATAAACTAACTAGTGTCATAGCATTAATGAAAAAGAAGGACATGGAAAAATTAAGATCAATTTTCCTATCTGTTGATACATGTTATTGCTGACTTACCTCGCTGAGGCAGTGTGGGCGACGGTTTCCAATGGTTGGCCAAGCGTCGTCCTCCCACTATCAAATGATTACGTTCAGTTCACTCTTGTTCAGTCACTGATACGGATGGAAAGCAATAGCACATGTGAGACAATGAACGATATACAGTAATGTGGTGAGACTGCTAGCAGACTAATCCACCCCGAAAAAAACAATGGTACTAATTCCTGCTTTCTGGAAAGCAAAATAAGTCTTTAGCATGTACGGTTTTAGATACGGTGCAAAACCCGGACCATGGACCAGTTTGCGTTTGACGGATCTGATTGGTCAGAGGGAGGGCGGTCGCGGCAAATTGTGTTTCTTGATTGGTGAATTACCAGTTGACAGCCGAGCTACGCAGTTCCATTGGTCACCATTCCAATTCCCCGTTTTTATTTCTCATGGCGGAATTTACTTACCAACTAAGACGGCGTGACATAAATGTCTTCATGTTTTGTCCTCACAGTATGCTAAAGAAGATGTACAATCATTATTTCTCAGTTCCATCTGTTTAGTTTAGGCATATCTATAGAAAGACATGGCATGGCCCCTGACATCATTGTGTCCACTCTTAACATCCTTATTTACCACTTTTATAATGTCCTGATTCATTAATTTTTCTAATCATGTCATTGTACAGATGATAGTGGACCTGCTCATGTTAAATAGGGATGAATTAGATCAAAGTCCTGCTTTAACACTTACTATTATGACATCTGATTATCAGGATCTCTTTAAGTGGACAGTCTGATTCCTTCTCATTTAGAATACCACAGAAGTGCAACATTTTTAATTATACATTTCTCCATAGAACATTTATGAACTGCTGCACTACGCTGCATCTCTTCAAATAAAAAAAAAAAAAAAAAAAAAAGGAAAAAATAGGCCTATGGCCAGTGCTTCCAAGAACTCTCTAGCAGAATGAATGATGCTTCACAGATACCTTTGCTGATACATCCAATGTCCAGAGGCTGTTCCACACAAATATTTCCCTGTTTCCATGGTTCTGTTTCATTACTGTTTATGATGCTACTAAGCCTTTCCACACTCTTTGAGCACTCAAGCACACACTGGCAGAATAGACCCATGCACATCGTTTATCAACAAATGGTGGTTCCAAAAAGTAGAGACTTCGGGATATTACTGATTACTATTAATTTTTTGCATGACTGTGTCAGATTGTTTTCACAGACTTCACAGAAGACAATAAAAAAGATCAAAGAGGAACAGAAAACCACAGATTAATTTTTATGAAACCAAAAGATCATTCATCAAGATTCAACTCAACCAATCAATTGTGTTCAGTTTAAACTAATGTTCCTCTAACAGTCAATAAATCTAAAATTAAAACTAAATTTCACTCATAACAATGACTGCTAACTGTTAAAAAATGGTTGAAAATACAGTGATGCTTCTATTTTCAGTTATAGTACATCCTGCATTATAACTGACTAATATCAAAGAATTTTCCCATTCGCTACAGTGCTGTGATCATTTTACAGGTATTATAGTTCTATTCCTTATTCACATGTACTGGATGTGCCCAAAGATGAATCTGGCATGTCAGGCAGCTTTGTTAAAACACTGAATACTGCATTGCACTGCAGAACTGCACAGTGTTTTATTTATTCTTCCGTTATATTGATTATAAGACAAGGGGAGCACATCATCTTGGACGAGAAGTGTGCAGTGTTGCTGATAGAAGGCACTGCCAGGGGTAAAGTCCCCCCCGACACACACACGCCCACACACACCCACACGCGCACATGCACACACACACACGCGCGCGCATACACACACACACACACACACACACACACGCACACACATACACGCACACACACACACACACATGCACACACACACACACACACACGCACACGCACACGCACACACAGCTTTTATAGTACATCCACTGTACAGACCAAGAACAAAAGCTTTTTATTCCGTTTATATGGTCAGACTCATATCATTAATCTTCGACATAACTTTGCAGGTTGTTTGGGAAAAGATCCGTTGTTTTTTTTCTTTTTCTTTTTGAATGAGTGACAAATGTTGACATGGTCAGCACTGACAATATGGTTATAGGAGTCTGAATCTGGCTCCAAATCTTACTGTATTGTGTTGAGGGTGTGTTGACATGTTCCAGCACAGGTTGTACTATACATGAGCATAGAATCATTACAAATTCACTCTCTGGCACTCCTAGGTGTGCCATTGCATTCTTTTGAGTAAACGTTTTGTAAATTTGTTTTCTTTTTTTGGCTCAACACAGACCAATCTAGCCCAAGAGCCAAATTACAACAAATTGCACCATATTAAACATACAGAGCAAAATGTTTCTAATAATCCTGAACTGATTTAGGTGCCCCTTGATAGGCTAAATTGGCCCATTCAGTTCAACAAATCACATCACAACAAATCACTGTCTTCAGGTTTAACAGTGTTACGGGAAAGCGTGCGATAAATTTTGAGTGTGAATGTAAATAGATGATGAGACTGCAACATGATTCTTAAAGTATATAAATTCATGCATTTTGAAAGGATAGAACATACTGCAGGAACATTTCACTTGTCCTCGCTCTACACGCTAAGACGCTGACTCACCTGTCTCGCGGGGGACTTAGACACTTTCCACAAGCATTGACAGACAGGCATTCAGGCGCTCAGACGCCAAACATTCATCGGTGCCGTTTGCGTGTCTGGGAGTTTCGCAGTATGTTGACTGTGCATGCTGACTCACTAACTTGTTCCCCTGCTGCTATTCTGGCTTAGCACGCGATTAATTGAAAGGCGAAATAAAAGAATTCAATTAAAATAAGCATATACTCTGCTTCTTGTCGCGGTGATGTAGATTAATTATATGTTAGTATGCGTATAATTACTGTGCTTACTTAGAACTTGATGCTCTAAAAGACTTAACGAGTTTTCTTGCCGAGAGGTGTAGAGTGATATAAGGAAAAAAGCAATAAACGAACAAATAGACTAGGCCAAATACGTGGAGAAGGGGGTCACCAACTGTTAGGCTACACACTAACCTACTCTGATCGTTATGATAGCACTGCTTAATTCACTCCGTAAACTCGTTGGTGCGGGTGAGTTGTTAAGAGTTTACATATACAGCCCATTGAATTTTTTGTGAATGACGTCGAGTAAAATCTTAATCAGATATATGGTCATGATAAATATCGACGATATGTTATATTTGTCTTAAATATGAATAACTTATGAAATATGACCTAATGGAGATATAAATCCGATAAAGCTCACTGAGTCGGGTGGAATGATACAGACTCGAGGCGTAACAAATGACGGCCTTTTACGAGGACTACTGGGTCAGAATAATTGCAGTGGTACATCTCATTTGCAATTTCACCACTCTTGTATTAGTACATAAGCAGCATGTGGCCAAAAAAAAAAAAAGATCAGAGTATTAGGTGAAGCGTTGAAGCCTACACACACTTTCATACAGCAAATATTATGTTTTACCTGTCTAAATGACCATCTCATTACAGGGTGGGATTATATTCCTATCCATTGAAACACATACAAAGGCTTCTCTGCAGAAGCTTCCAATCAGAGCTATGCAAAGGTTTAAGCATTTCAGCGTCCAGGTATGTCAAAACACTTTGCGAATTAGCACAAAGGGCACACATCTAATAACACTCAAAGTTACTAATTGTTTAGACAAATAATGTGATTTGTCTGATATATACATATATATCAGACATTATATAAAATACATAAGATGTTATATGTAATACACTATATATAGCGTATATACTTTTTCTTGCCTTTTTACATAATGTGTCCTGCAAACAACAAAGGTGTTGGAAAGAGAGGGCAAGGGAAGACACAGCAGCGAAAGAGACAGCAGTGGTAGACGGAGCCACGGGGCCAGGATTTCAAAAGCCGTGACTAATTGTAAAGACCCCTTCCAGAAAAAAGCTCTTATCACCTCTTATCCATCAGTCTTACCACAGCTACAACTGACTACACTGTGATAGCGTGTTGAAATGAACACTAAAGACGCTTTCATTATGAATGTGATATTGATATAAGGACCAGTAGAGAACTCTGATGGTTTCCAAGCTTGACAGAGAAAGGCAAGCTCCCAACTAATCTGCACATTGCAGCATTCATGATAGAAATGGATCATATGGTTGCTCTTTTAACACAGTTCTAATGGGCTCAGAACAGAAATCCCTGTGGACTATTACATACTGACAGGATTCAAAAGTGAGCATTGTTCTTATGATAAATCACCACAATACACTTTGGTCTAAAAACTCAACATCTCTCTTGTCATGTTGTTTAATTAGATGGGGAATGAGAAAACTTCTAATGTCATAAAAGGCGTAACAAAAGGCGTTGAGCACAGAGAGTGCTGATTACCCTCTCAAACCTCCTTTGTGCATTATTAACAAGGCCTAATGGAGCTCAGCTCACACAGAATTTTTTATTGATTGGATTTTCTTTTCTCAAATATGATCTGGCTCGCGCTTTAATAAGGGAGCCATTTCTGCTGTCGCCATTAACGGGAAGAAGAGGCTTTATTTAAATCACCAGACTCTGTTCACCTCCGCAGGCTGAGGTTCCTCAGGTCCTTGACGTGTGGCTCAAAGTGTTGTTATGTTACAGCTTTGTCTGTGCTGATCGTTGAGATTGCTTAATGGTGCAAAATTGTTTGGTTGCCATTTGTGCTAGCACAGTCATTGATTGTTTGTGTATTATGTTGCCATGGTGCCTGCTGGGTTGAGCCTAGAGCTATGGGTATAATGCAGAACACACTGTGAAGAAGCAAAGTGACTATAATTAATGTAAAATAAGCAAGGGTGGTTATGTGAATTAACACCAGCAACACTGAATCGCTTTTGAGGTTTTTAATTTACTCCTTGAGCAAGTAGATCATATATCAAAGCATAGAGCACACATCATACAGGATTAAACAGAGAAATGGGAAAGTCATATTTTATCACCTCTCAAATAAATTATCCTCAAATGCCACAAGAGCAGGTTTATAAAAAAAAAAGAAAGAAAGAAAGAAAGAAAAAAAAGAAAAGAAAAAAAATGTGATTCTTTGTAGTACTTTCTTTTTGGCTGCGATGTGCTGTGGTATTTAAGGCTGCAAAGCTGAATAACACAGTTGTACTCATTGTGTCTTCTCAAAAACCGAGGAAATGAGAGGATAGTAATGGTAGAGAAGAAGCAAAAAGTGTCTAGTGTGGGAGCCAAATAAATGTTTAGTTCCAGTAAAAAGCCACTCAACATTTTTCTATTTCCCTGTGAGTCTCAAAGTATCAGTTCCTTCTGTTTGAATGCGTCAAGCATTCTGCCTGAGTCTATAACCCCAGTCGAGTTCTTAACAGTTGGTTTCTTGTTCTTTCTCTTCCCTCCTCTTGTTAACACTAATCTAAAAGACCTGGATAGGTGAAACATTGAAATTTCACAATCTATTCAGCTTTCACATACCAAGAAGACCAAAAAAACAAGACAAGAAATATTTCAGACCACTAGGATGGTGCAGTGAGGTTATCAGACTACTCAGGACAGGGCCAGTGTGGTTATCACAGTATTAGGACAGGGCCGGTGTGGTATGGGTTGTACTATGCTCTTAGAGGTCTACAGGGTTAACTGGGGCTCTGCTCGTCCTCCTGTTTGAGACGTTTTCTTAAGTGTTCCCCAATAGCAGCCAGGGAGCCGGTTCTGAAGGCAGGGTTCTTCATGGCTTCACTGAAGCGGGATGTTTCAGTCTCACTGAGGGAACGAACACACACACACACACACACACACACACACACACACACACACACACACACACAAATGCACCTTTAAAGGGTTATATCCACAGGTTACCGTAACAGTCCTAGTATTGACAGTTCAAATGATTTACTTTTACAACTAATGATTTCAACACTGATGAAATGTAATGTAGTAAAATTGATCACTTACAGGAATTTTCGTTTTTGAGTCGGTTTCATTAGGCTGAAGTCTGTTGGCTCTGCTCTTTTCTTTACAGGGCTAGAGGAAAAAAAAGAATGACAAAAAAAAAAGTGAATTTACAGCTTTATCGTATTAAATTCTCTGTAACCTCTTACTAGTGTTTAATGGTTTATCCCATAAGAGAACAGTTGTGACATACACTGCTGATTACATATGAGATCAGAATACATCTCCAGTGTAAACACTGCAGCTCAAACCCTGTTCTTCTCCTCAAAAAAACAAAAAAAAAAAACCCCAAAAAACTCATAACTATTTTTTTGGAATCTATAACAGGACAATGTCACAGACAGCTAGTACAATGAGACGTCTATTTTTGATTCGAGCCATTTTTCTAAACCACAAGGTTAAAAATGAGCTCCGAGTTGACTTCAGCAGGAGCAAAGCCAGGGGACTCATTAGCCAAATCTAGAGTCAGACCAAGATGGCGGCTGGCCTACAGAGTCATCCATTATGGTCTCCTCTGGCAGATATGTACACACACAGGGCCGGTGCGCCGGGCCAAAAACTCAGTTTCCTGTGGGAATTCACGTCATACCGTGGATATATTCAACTTTGTCTGTGTTCTATACATATTTATTACGCATAGGTTTTTATTCTGGCCAAGGGCACAGGGGGTGTTTTTGGTGGACTGTTCTAGGTTGACAATCATCTTTGCATAAATATCGTAGGCTTAAAAACACTGAGCATCAGTTCTTGGGATGTCTGTTGAATATCATTTTGCATTTAATATTTTTCACATTGTCCTAACTGAGAGGAGACCATGAAGAGGAGCTATCTCTGAGGCAGCATTAAATTATCTTTCCAACTTCAAAACACATGAGGGGTCATGTCAAGACAGTGGATTAAACTTTTCATGAGGGGAATTAATCACAAAATTATAAAAATAAATATAAAAATTTATAACGCAACATGGTAACAGAGCTAAACATCTGATATCATTGGCAGCAGAAAAAGGAATGCGGATTGGCTCATCAGGAATCAACAATATTCCATTTAAATCTCATCCCAAGAGAAACAAGTGCAATAATGAACCTTGTTTGGACAAGTCTAGCGTTCGCCCTCCAGAGATGACACGGTTCTCAGGACCCAGATCGTTCTCTGGACATGTTCTTGACTCTTTGAGCATGCAACCTAAACAACCGCCTGGCAGTGACAAGCAGTCTACTCGCTTTCACATAAACATAGACATACACAAACACTGAACAAGACCACAAAAGTCAGAGATGCCATCCGCACACAGACCCCTACCAACCCGCAACCTTGGAGCTCATTTCAAACCATCTCCTGAAACACCAAAAACGCGTAATAGTGGGTAAACTACTTATTTTTGGCCCATACAAAGTTCCTCCATTTAACAGTATATGGCCCTCTAATCAAACATACAGCCACCCTCTATGAATTATACACATTCCTACAACCCACACATTGGCATGCACGCACAAAAAACTTAAGGTCTGCTGTCAAACAGACTTACTGTCTGAACCTCTGCTAACCTCCACATTACCACCAATGTTTCATTGGCAGAAAAAGACATGAGACAACTGTAAAAATATCACGAGAAGTATCAGTGTAAACAGCTTACAAGTAGTAAAAGTCATAAAACTGGGGGAGCCAAAACAAATGAACATAGCATTGAGAGACTGACATTCATTTTTAGGAAGAGGCACCAATGATACTAATGGAATTCCCAAATACTCAAAGAATTAAACACGAGTCAGAGAGAAAACCCGAATTTTATGTAACAACTATTTTTTTTTTCCACATACAAGGTGCTTTTAACAACTATGTTGGGTACACCTGGGAGCCAACACATTTCTAATCACACCTTCGTCTCCGACGCTTCATTCTGTCTATAAAAGTTTGTCAAAAGTCTTCAGCGTCAAGCTTCTTTAACTCAAACCGTAGGCAGATGCCAAAGGATGACTTGGAAAGATTTGGAGCATTGGAGAGATAGAGAAAGATTTTCTTGAAAAGACTTAAACAGTGCCGCATTAGCAAGATGTTTTCAGGTCATTCCAGGCAAGCATTGGAGGTGTGGGGTGTTAACTGTTCAGATGCAACACCTTCACTGAGACAAATGTGGGGAGGCATTTTATAACCCATATTCTGTTCTTCTCAGTCCAGGGAAGATATATACAGCAAGAGGCAGAGACATTGATCTGGGAGACACTTTTATGACCGGTTGAAATATTGCAAATCAAAATAAAGTACATCTTCAGAGGAACCCAAGGCTGAATTCAATTATGGTGACGAGTAAGTCTTGATGTGAGGGCCATAAAGAAGCTTTAGGTATTCATAATCCTGAAAAGGACCTGGATAATTAAATAAGCCTCTTGCCGTGAGGTATATTTCAGTGTGAATTTATACGGAGAACTGAGATCAAGCTACAGTAGTCTCCAAAACCCCCTCTTCTTTCTTGTCTTTTCATCATACATACATGCAATGCAAACCGCACGCATGCGCGCGCACACACACACACACACACACACACACAGTCATAGAAGAGTTGAACTATGAAGATTGTGTTTACATGATTATCCTGTGTATCTGTTCCTGTGTGCCCGGTTCTAGGCATGGACACAGTCAGACTTTCAAACTCATACACTTATGCTTCTCTTTGTCCATGTCAAGAGATCCTCACAGTGAAGTGAAGCTGTGCCTTCATGGAATCCCGCCATGTAGGAAAGAGTCAATGTATGGCCTGGTTGGATTTGGATCCGTCTCCACTCTCTCCACCGGAATGTGTGACCTCATGTCCCTCTTCTGAGTTGGTCTCAGCCTAGACACTGCTGACTATTCAGTGTAATGACTCACTCTGGTTTCCAGATCTTTCTCCAACACACGCAGACACAACCACTATCATTAAACGGCACAAAATTACTCCTGTACCACACCTCTTTCAGGTCTGGAGGACGAAGCTCTCATAGTTGGTGGTGAACCAGTGAATGTTTTGCATCTGAAAATATTTTTGGGGGAACCTGACGGGATGCACTGTTTGGCATCTGGGGGGAATGTGAAAGAAAGGACGAATGCCACTGGTGACATGACTCTGGCGTATGAGAAGTAAGCAGGCCTTACTCGTTTGTCTTCCTACGCGTGGTGGTTTTCGTGGTGGGGAGAAGCTGCGAGAGCTCAGGGAGGGCGTCCACCAGTGGCCTCATGTCTCCCACCACGGGCGTGGCCTTTCTCCGCGCCTGGGCAGCCTGCTGCTCCTTCGCCAGTTTGATGGCACTAATTTCTGTAACGAGAGACAAGATGGCAAGGGACCTCAATTACCGGGGTTTTCGATTACATCTCCAGAGATTTATAAACTCAGTAATATATGATTTATAAAGCAGACTTGTTTTAAGACAACTGTAGTTCATTTCAGATTTTCTCGAATAATGATAACAATTAACATCTTAGCAGGTTAACTCCATTCACTGTGAAGAAAAATCAAGTTACGACAGGAACAAAACTGGCCGCTGGGATATTCCGGTGGTATAAATTACAGTGCTGATAAATCAGTCCTGCTTATCAGGCGATGTTTTTTCAAACCAAATGATACTGAGGGGACTGTAAGGGGAAAAACTGACAAAAGATCTCAAAGGAACCACAATGTTCAGTAACTCTTTTACATCTGACAATCATCACCAACAGTATCACCATATATGACTGTGCAAAGGAGCGTCCAGCTCCCCAAGCCAAACTCAACAGCTCAGCTCTCCTCTCTCAATCTCATTCCTGAGCAAAAGTGTCATGGAGGAAAGTGTAGTTGCCCAGGGAACGGAACATAATGATGTAATGGGACAGGCTACAAAGACAGAAACCAGGCCAGCTTAAGTGCAACGCCACATTAAATAAAGAACGTGTAAGAGAGCAAAGCATCCTTTAAAAAAAACAAAAAAAACAAAAAAAAACCAAAAACACTACTAAGCTGAGAAATCAACTCTTGTTCCGTTTATGGACAGATGTAACAACCCTGGCATTTCTAAACCAACCAGGCCCAGCCAGCAATGACCCACGATTAAACAAGAAACTAAGTAAGAGAGGATTTCCTCCTAATTGCATCTTTGTTTTTTTTTTGTTCTTTTTTTAATATTCTGATTAAATATTCAGTGAGCGCAACAACTCTACCGGATGGTTATCGCAGTAACTACTAGTTTACAAATGAATGTATTTCAGTAAGGGTACCAGTTTAAATCAGAAAGTTACGCTTTGAACATTAAATTGATCCCCTTTTGTCTGGAGTGTAAAGGGCAGATGATGTGCAGGGTCCTGTCCTCAAGGCAACATCGGCCTTTTCCATAAAAGACGATCAAAGCTGGAGAAAGTTCTCAAACCAGATGTGAGCAGCTGCAACATGCTGTCTAACAACAGGTGATAATTAACAAGCATAAACCTTTGGGCCTTCAAATACATTCCACCTTAGCAGATGAGACACAGTACATGAGAGAGAGGGAGAGAGACAGAGAGAGCATGTGAGAAAGACACCACGTGAGAAAGAGTGAGAGAGAGAGAGAGAGAGAAAACTTAAGTGGTTGAACAGAGACAAAAAAAAATCATGAAGGACATGTTTATAACCACAACAGAACCACAACAATAAACCAGAACCTCAGGATGAGGATTTGTTGCCAAACAGATGTTTAAAAATGGAAAAAGATTTGATGGATTATATTTTTGCCATATAAAACACATCACGACTGTTATGATTCAGCTGTCAACATTTATAGCAGTAATAACACTGACACACAAAGTCACAGAAAACAGGAAACACAAGGGGATGAAACTGGACAGGATTACGGCCAAGCTACACGCAAAACAGACTACTGTGGTCCCTACCCTCTGTTTAGAGAGATCTGTCATCGTCTACTGAGGCCTCATTGAAAAAAGAAGCTTCCCCTAAAATCATCCACATTAACAATTAAAACCACTTCACAGGCATTGGAGATTTTCTGCTTGTAATTCTTTATCGTTTCCATTTCTACCCCCAATTTAGAGGCGAGGTTATCAACAGAACAAGTGCCTAACCCACTAACATGGAAGGCACAGTCTGACAGAAACAGAGCCGCAAGGAAACCGACTAAACATGACATCACGGCGCTAAGATGCGAATTTGATTCTGGGCAACCGCGATCTGGCCAGCATCAAAGCAGCTTCGCCCTGATTGTGTGATAGCGTCACTCAAACGGGTCAGCCCCAGAGATTGTGACTGTAGCAAAAGCGCACGAGCTGCCAATTAACATTACGTCACCAAAGGAACCCATTTATAATACAAATTACAAACGTGGCAGAAGTGGTTGTCAAGCAAGCGCCTCCGTTCTACGGCTTTGTCTCTAATAAAACCAGTATGAAAGGGTTTGACTGACTCAATACCATCGTGTGAGGCTAGGTTTTCTTTTCTTTTTTTTTTTTTTTTTTTGTTGTTTTGAGATTTTGAGTTGAGTGCAGAGGACGAGAACCAGGCTGGAGAGGTCAGTTCAGTTTGCCTGAGACATCAGAGCCTGTGAAATACAATCAATGACTTTGGTTGCTTTTTCTTTTTTCTTTTTTTCATTTCCAGAAAAAAAAAAGAAAAAAAAAGAAAACAGCTATGTCCTCAGCCGGGTTTGGGTTTCCGAGCACGCCATTAGCTCCTAATTATAATCATAAAGGCCTCAGTTTGTGTTTCACAAAGATTGATCTCATCAGCAGATTTGGTTTCCAATGAGCACAATTACGGGTAAGGATATGGTGTTAGGGAGGCTGCAATTACAAGCACACGCACACAGACCCGCCGTCGTCTTCAGAGAGCACGGGCTGTCATTTCATCCAACAAATCCATCCATCAAAACCAACCCTGAACGCAAGACAGGAACATCCTACGTCACCGCTCCACTATGTGTTACAGCTGAACATTAGAGCGTAAAAATCGGTTCACTCCAGATCTGGAAAACATGCCTCACGCATGACATTTTGGGGGGGGGGGGGGGGTAAAAATTAAAAAATATTCTTGATGAATAATTATTCCCAAGATGAACACACAACCCGGTGACTCTGCCGAGGGCATGAATAAGACGCTGTGTGAGACTGAATGCTGAGAAAATACTTACTTTTAAGCCACCGTTCTCTCCTCTCTCTCATCTTCTCCTTCTTTGACTGCTGTTTCTTTGGTTCAGAGCCTGTCAGGAGAGAAAGAGAGAGCAAGTTTGAAAATGACTGTTTCCCCACCCCCAACCCCCCGGAATAGTATATTGGGGGGGGGCGCTTTGAAGTTTTCATTTTGATATAAGCCTACTGAAGGTAGGCATTTCAATTCAAATTAGTTTAGTGTCCTCAACAAAAAAAAAAAAGAAAAGAAAAAAAAAAAATCCAGACATCTGACTGATTTTTGTAATCTTGCAGGGGTCTTATGAACAAAATTTCACTAGCATTGGTTAAGCCTCACAAAATACAATCATTTATGACCGAGATGCTCCTATGTTCAGTCCCAGGTCAGTGTGTACTGAAACTACACATTACTCTATCAAGAGCCTGTTGGCTCTCTCTAACATATTAAAGACACTCATCAGATCTTATAAAAACACACAAACGCACAAATGTGTATACAACCTATTGACTGTCAACACACAGGTGTTGCAGTTAGATACAGCATCTTTATCTGAAGGCAAAAAAAGACAAGCCCTGTGTCTGCTCAGGATCAAATGATGCTACTGAAAAGACAGCAGGGCTGGTCTGGAGTGTTTGTACAGAGCTATCTCTATCTCCGGGTTTCACTGGGGAACCACATTGTCCCTGTTCTAGATACAAACAGGCAGTGTCACACACACATAACAATGATCAGTTAAAATACATGTATTTTTCTTTCTTCATGAAACTTCCTGTCCCCGGATATAGGTGGTTTATCAGGGCGTCCAGCTTGCCTGTCCCCTGCGGTCAGGGCCGTTCCCTGGGGTGTAAGGGTATATATGTGTGTGTGTGTGTTTGTCAGAGGGAGAGGGAGAGGGAGAGAGCAAGTGAGAGAGAGAGAGAGAGAGAGAGAGGAGCTCTTCTGTGTGCAGACATTGCGATAGTACAGTTCCCATCCCAGCCCTTCCTGAGAGAGAGAGAGAGAGAGAGAGAGAGAGAGAGAGAGAGGAAAAACACTGCCACTGGGAGGTCTGTGAGACCCAGAGGTCTGTACACAGATAAAGACCACCACTCTGACTGAGTACGCCAGCTAAATTCACACACACACACACACACACACAGATAGTGTTTTAGTAGTGTATATATACTGCATATACATAATCTGTTATTTGTGTTATTTAAGGCTTAACGGCTGCATACAAAGACCATCTGTCATAAAAGTAAAAGCTGGACGGCGTGTAAATGACTTGTTTTGTAACTGTGATTAAATTTTGTTCTTCCATTAATGCATAAAACCTGTTTGGTCCTTTACAGTTCCCCCGCTATGGTAAACAAACCGGTCCTACTGCAGTAGCGTTTCAGTATTCCACTATTTCGAGTGTGCAAATGGAATTGATTTTGTAATTAGCGATGCAGCAGTGCTCGGCTGTCGTGTTTGGATGAGTCAAACAGCACTGCCAGCCATGCGGGGACGCGTCTTTTCTCAAGCCTCAGCGTCTCTGTCAGCCCTCCTATTATCTCCAGCTTGGCTTCAAGAGAGAGAGAGAAAAAAAAAAAGAATACCTTGCAAATGCACATCATATTATTCATCAGAAAAAAACGTCTATTACTTCAAATAGGTCTTATTAGACCTCAGTTCTCTATACATCCCTTCCTGACGGTCTTCCTCTAAGTGCCAGTTTGCTTAAGTACCTCTTTCCTGACGGTTAGATTATGGCTCTGTAATAATAAAAATGTAAAAGTCTCACCCACAGAAAAGTATTATCTTAATGGAATGTAACCATACGTATAAATCACCATCACGTCTGTAATAATAATAACAACAATAATAATATAAAAAATAAACACTAAAATGTGTATTTACATACAGATGAAAGACTGACGTCAAGTTTCAGTAGGTCTATGTTCCAAAAAGGTCTAACCATAACAAAAAGGTCTTGGTACACAGTCAGTATCTGTATGGATTCTGAACCTTTGCTCCTAAAAAATGCTTACAATGCATTACTGGTGTACATTAAAGAATACAACGATCAGGGACTCCTAATACAGGACAGGACGAAGCATTGACAGAGCAGGATGTGTGTGATTAGCTTTGATGTAGGATAATACAAAGGATTTGAGAACAGCTGTGCGTACCTCCTACACAGGCTGCAGTACTGAACTTCTAAATGGCAAGGGAGCAATTTTGTTTTTCTGCTGAACTGCACATTGAAAAAGGTCAAAATGTGCCCTTAACTGCCCACATCTTAAGAGCTGTTCCATAAGAGAAAACACCAGAGTCTTGTAACTTTAAGTCTCCCACTGAGGACTCGACTCAACTCTGTGCTGTTACTTTTCAGATCACATTCGACATGAGAACGTTCACAGTATAGGAACTGGAGTGCGTGAGGAAGAATGCGTGTGTGTGATAAGAATGTGTGTGTTATCAAACAGCTGTGTGACAGAGGATTAAGCAGAGGAAGACAAGCTTACAGTTCAGGCTATACATTATACTGTCTTCTACTGATACCAGCTCAGACATATTGCCTAGCTGAAGTAAGACACGAAGAAATCTCTGGGAACATAAGGAGCCTATAAAACAAAATCATCTCATTAATTGCAGAGAGGGGGGGGGGGGGGGCACAGCTATACAGAAAGATGGAAAAGTGCCAGAGAAAGCGTGAAAGGGCTTTAAGCGCCATGCTCCTTTGTGCATAAAACAAAGAGCAACAGGACCACGGATCTCTCTCACAGCCTCCCACCTCTCGTTCACTCTCTCTCTCTCTCTCCTTTTCTCTCTCATTAATTCTCTATATCTGTCCAACAGGGGCGTTGACCCTTTTAGCAGCTGGTTGCGGCGCATTTCTCTGAAAAGGCCTACAGCCTCATCCAGTCTAATAATACAGAGCCCCTGTAAGTCAGTTAGGGCGGCCACTCAGAGCAAAACTCAAAGAGCCCTCTCAACTCATCGCTCAAAGCCCATATTTGCCGCCTTTTCCCCCCCCGATCATTTGCTGATTGTTACCTGAGGTTTCTGAGAGGGCGGTATAGAATCTGTCTCCGTTTTTATTTGCATGAAGGAAAGAGCGAGAGTGTCCTTCTAATCACGAGACTGTGGTTATCAGCTGTAGCCTGTAGTTATCAGCTGTAGCCTGTAGTTATCAGCTGTAACTGTAGTCATCAGTCGTAGCCTGTAGTTATCAGCTGTAGCCTGTGGTTATCAGCTGTAGACTGTAGTTATCAGCTGTAGACTGTAGTTATCAGCTGTAGACTGTAGTTATCAGTCGTAGCCTGTAGTTATCAGTCGTAGCCTGTAGTTATCAGCTGTAGACTGTAGTTATCAGTTGTTGTCATTACTGAAAACAATTGCCTCAAGATTTATTTCCTGAGAGAAGCATTGGCTTTATTTCAGGGCTATATATTTAACAGCCCAGAGGGGGAAAGAGATGAGCGTATTGAATTTAGGTCCTCTACCACATTAGCTTTTCTGGTGGCTGAAGTAAAAAGAGAATGGGACAGGTTCGATATTATCTGCCTGCTGGAGAGCCAAGGGAATAATATGAGATTTTTTCCTGTTAGCAATGCATGATTAAATGTCACATAGGCATCAAAATATTATTTCACTCAGTTTAGATGACTCCATCAACCCAGCATGTTTCAAACAAATACAAGAAATGTATTTTAAAAACACTCCACGAATGCAGTTTTGTTACCAAATATCAATGTAATTAGAAACCATTTAGAAATGGTTGTATTGAGACATGGGCAATCTTGACAAAGTCTATTTTGTGATATGCAGTTTAATTCACATGCAAAGGATGTTGCTTGAAATCCTCACACGTTCAAAAATCTTTTGGGACAGACTGGCTATCCTGATACGACAAAGAAAAAAAAATCCTCTTCCGCATTAGTTAAAGAGCTGTCCAAATGTTCTCACGGCATGTTTTTGCTTCATTTTCACCAGAGAATGTCGAAACGGTACTATTAAGGCCTAGAGTGCTTCTATACCATTCCACATTCACAAATGATTCATTTGCCGGCCCTCTGCGCTTCTACATTTTACAGGGGGAATTTCAGACATCATAATTTATGTTAGGCCTTACAACTTTAATCACCCGCGTCTACACTTCTCTCACTGCTTTACAGAACTCTAGTCAGCACGAGTTTGTGCGTCAGTGGCGCACAGGGACACTGCTTTGCTGACTCTGCACCGCATTCGTCCTAGTTATAGAGGCAATATGCCCTACACCACGCTTGCAGAGAGCTCCTGCGGCCGTCCCTGCAGTGACGTTAATGAGGTTTGCCCTCTCCTCCCAATTTCAAACAGCTCTTTAAATAGAGAGAGCTTTTCCCCTTTGCACCGGACAAGACAAGCCCATCTGTCAGTGTCCAAACACCCTCTTTTTTTTTTCCCCCCTTCACCTTCTCTCTTCTGCTGTGCACACTATCCCTTCCCCCTGACTCCTTAATGGGACAGATGCCAAATGAGGACAGGGAGGTGTAAATTAAAATACCGTGGATGTGGAGATAGGTTTCCATACGTTTACAAGGTCAAAAAAAAAATTAAAAATAGAAAACACGCTGCAACTGTTCACAATATAGGACGTGGAGGAACCGTGCGTCAAATGAAGATGTAGATTCGTTATCAAAGAGCTTTATAACAAAGGATCAGGCAGGTTAAGCAATGCGTCGTTTTAGCCGGGAAATCTGCAAGAAGCAATTTTCAGCATTATGCAACATATGCGGGGAAAATATTTGAGAAGTGAGGAAAAAAAAAAAATAGGCGCTGGGTAATTGAGAAATACAGTAGATGAAAGGGACGGTCTGCTGAGATTGTGACACTCAGCTGGGGCTAAATGAGTTATTTCCTCTGCTGCCAGTAAGATAGACTGATATTCATGCATGGGATTACTCACGGTGGTGAATCAATCCTGACCGCAATCTATTCATGTCCAATGTGAGGTTAACAACCCCCATCATATCTCAGTGCAAGACCATTCTAAATTCTGGGGCTGTGTTCAAACATAGCTAATTTCACTAAAATATTAGGATTTTGGCAGATTCCTGTAACTTCTGGCTTTTAGAGGACATTTATGAGGAACAGCGTTCACATCCCATTACAGCTGAGAAATCTTGCATTCTCACATGCTTTGTTTGTTCAACTGTAGAAATATACACGTGAATTTAGGTGTATCCACTTTTTCTTGTTGGGAAAAAAAAAAAAAAATCGAACTATGTGGATGAAATGAAAAGAAAATACATCCATAGCAGTGATTATGGATGAATGTGACAGCAACTGAATTTCAAGACTGAAAAACGTACAAAGAAACAAATGAACTGTTTGCTTTGAAAAAAAAGGGGAGACCTTTGTGTGAACCAGTCAGCTCGGCTGGAGAGGGAAAAAAACCAAAACGGTATTTTTATCTGCATTGGCCTCCTTTCCACTGCTTATGGATTTCCAGCACTGAACGGCTGGTTCACAGGTCAGCAAACATACGACTAATGCGTGTCACTTTGATTAGGAAAGCGGGAGTTGGCGTGCCCTGCCCTGCTCTGTGGAGGGAACGACGCCGCGGTGACACAACTGCTCGATAAACTATCGACGAGTCGAGTGTATGCGTGGCTAATCAAATAAAAAAAAAAAAAATTAAAAAAAAAAGCCTTCTCGAGAAATCACGCATGGTGATAGGCTGAAATTGGTAATAGCCAGAAAACATGTCCGCGGAGATCAACAGTGATGGCGATTAGGGACTTTCCGAAGCAGGGCAAGAACGAGTTCAGAGCACGCTATTTTGAGTAATTAGCACCTAATTCAATGATCATGGAAGAACATGGAGGGAGTTTAGAGACAAACTCAATATTGGCAGTCTGAAAATCGGGTTTGTTGCCTTTAGAGTGAACAATGGATCGTGTTATTAGTTTGTGTATTACTACTGGGGGACAAAACAGGAAAGCCAAGTCATTCACTCAGTTTCAGGAAAACAAGCTCATTAAGTCTAAAAATCAAAACATCTCCGTCCCCGGTATTATGTAGAAGCACGACTGCAGACTAACAATAAGCCTCCAACAACAGAGACAGAATCAGGGAAATGGGCCTGTGTGTATATTCATTCAAACACTTTCATTTGATCGCTCAATATTTTGAAAAGCACCAGAAAGGCCGGGTTTAAGTCATCCGCTGCACTACTTCATAATGCACACTACATACTGTGAGGGTTATATATTGGCTCAGAGAGTCTGGTGACTTTTCATACAATATGGTTTCACATTAGCAAATGCAGGAGGAAGAGCAAAAAAACTTCTTCAAGGCCAACTTGACAACAGCTACATGTGAAGTAAGAAAAGTAAAATGTTTTAATCACATGAATTTCTCTCTGCTATGTCCTTTGATTAGTAGGCTCTTTCATAATGAAAACTGGATGCAGATTTGAAAAAATGTGAGCTATTTTTTGGCTCTCTTTCATTTGTCCAAGCTCTCCCATCGCTTATAGAATACTTCACGGTTTCTGAGTCAGAGACTACGGTCAGGGTCTGGTCGCCAAGTGTAATGTGTTTAAACACAATCATTACTGCTTTAATTCAATATTACGGGAGCCACTATCTAATAGAGTCCATATGAACTATTTCTTTAATTGGCTGACTGTAAGGCAGGCCATATCTCCATGGTGACAGTTGGAAGGGTTAATGAGGTCTTTGCGTTCGTGAGAAGTCAGAATATCATCGCCGACTCTGCTTTAGTCAGTTAGTCCTGACCAGCTCAAATTCATTACCGTTGCCTTGAACAAGTGCTTCCATTTCATTAACTAATTAGCATGCATAATCAATAGTCATGTTGGATTGTGCATGGTTGTATGTAGTGATAACGCTAAGACATTTCTCTCGTACTGTTATTGATGCTTTTGAAGGGTAGTAATTGATTTAAACCCTGAAGACTCGAACATTTTGAGATCCAACTTGGGTTTGAAATGACTTACTGTTTTATTTTGTGATCACTGGAATAAGATATTGTAGATATTCACATAAATGCAACTGAATGTTTTCACAAATAACTGATGCGTAAGAGGAAGTAGGACTACCTACTAATTCAGTAATTAACAAATTCAGTATTATAAAAGCATCCAGCAAAGTCAGTAACTGTTTCAGATTCTAGCATTTAAAATATAATGGATTAAATTAAAATGTAGCTGTAGATGCTTTACTGAAAACACTTGGTGACAGCAGTTTGTGCAGGGAGTTTTGAAATAAAACCGACATTTCAAGGAAATGGCTGAAGTTGTTTTGGTCTTAAACGTTATGACGCAGAGGGAGCAGGCTAATAGATGCTGCCCACCGCTCAGCGGACGGTGCTGTTTATTGGGCGGGGGGATGGGGTGGGGAGGGGTGGGGGTGGCTGCGGCTGCGACCTTCACACTCAGCCGACACTCTGACACAGAGGTCGCCACCCCCCAACTGGAATCCCACATCAACAGCACAACACATCATAGTGTCCAAAACACATTAAGGATTTCTGCTATATGGCATGCCCTTTAACTGAATCCTTAAAAAATCTGAAAACGAGTATGCCTCAAGGAGATTCGTGGAAAATATACAAGTATGTCCTTTTCAAGCTACAATTATGTATGGCACAAAGAGGCTTTTTCATAATATTTACACATGTCTGGCCTATGAGGCATTTCTTCCACTATCTACATATACTACATAACATGCATACATACAAATATATTCTATTCATTAAGTCTTAAGATGCTTGTGTCTCGGGGCACCCAATTAAAACTATTAAAGTGCTTTCATTCTCCATCTATGAATGATCAAATCCTTCATCATCCCAAGTGAAGGAAAGAGCTTGAGGGAAACTTCCTCTCCAAAGCCACATTCTCTGGTCACCATATCACAGTGCAAACAACCAACGTGTTATGCGGCTGTTGGCAGTGGAGAACAGGCAGATAAGAATCTCTAGGCTGCTGCTGTAGCAGACTTCAATGCTGATGCGGCGAACACAATCTCTAAACTGGACTCTTTTGTTTGCGGTGAGAGGGAAAGGGGGAGTGGGGGGGGGGGGTCTGGAAAAAAAAACCAAAACTGTTCTTCCCACCACACCGGTCCCAAAGAGAGCATCATGTTCTCAGCTCAGGCGAAATGGATACCTCCAATTAAGAATGGCCGGATCGCTCCATCTGCTTTTTCCTGCCTCTCTCTGCACTTCTCTTCTACTCATCCCTCCATCATTGGGAGAGAGAAGTGTGGTGTCTGGGGAGCTGACTGGAAGGTTAAGGAGGCGGTTTTCCTGGGTCACTGCGAGACATTGATACCTACAATTAAAGTGCAGAGAGTATCCTCTCTGTCAAAGCATCTACAGACGATGATCGATCCCCTTTGTCAAATGGCCTAAACATACAGCCAACCTGTAGTAAAGATTCGGCTAGTGGAGCTTCATCACTCTACAAACAGACAGAAGTCTGAAATTAACTATCCCAATCATTTTCAGATATCATATAAAAGTAGGGCTGCCCCCTAATAGTCGACCAAATCGATAGTTGATGAGAACAGGCTTAATCGACAAAGTTTTCATTGGTTGGTTAGTCGCAGAAAAAAAAACCCCTCAAACTCAATTCGGGAGCTGCGTCTTGTCGTTATAAAATTATTAGTCTATGTCGGGCAGGAAATAATCCAAAGTGTGGGATAATTTCGAGGGTGTAAAGGACGACCCCAAGAAGGTGACATGCAAACTCTGCATGCAAAGATCTGCCTATCATGCGTCGATCTCAAACATGAAACACGCAAGTAGCCTAACGTTATTATTCCATTATGCTAAATAATTAATGGCCTAATTGTGCAGCTCCCTGGGAGAACCCTTCGGAAGTCAATGCCCCTCAGATACTTCAATTTCTATGCTTTACCATGGTGTATACAGTTTTTTCTAAGAATACAAACGGGATATTCTTCATTTTAAGCATTGTTGTTAACAGGCAGCTCACTTCGTGGGTGCGCTTGTAAAATTTATATTATAAAGGCTCATTAACACGGTTTTGTATTTCTCCGCAATGTAGTGTTAACAAAGTTACTTATAACTTTCTCAGCCCTGGAACTCAAACTATTTTCTGATACCATTTTTTTTTAAATCACTTTCAAAACACATTATGCCAGAGCATCTATCACAATATAATCACAGAGCAATATTTGTTTAGATGTTTTTAAAATCTAAACAAAAAAGGCAACACAATCAACGACGCTTAGAGAATGTCTAACTCTTGCTACACCTAATTAGTCAATTAAAACAGCACAGGTGTGCTGGACAGAGTCTCCGTGTTTGAACAATAAATGGAAGACATTTTGTCACAGTTAAAAACTTTATTTTAACTTATTCCCACTGGCAGGTCATGATTTCAATTTACCAAAAAAGGAGTGCGGCACAGACGTGGCAGGCGGAACACAGCGGTAAAGCTCTCTCCCCCTGTTTTACCGCCATATACACAAGAGAGAGTGTTTTAATTTAAATGCTGATTTGAGGTTGAATTGAAATGAAAAAGCCAGACAGCACACGACGTCCTTGAAACATCAATGGGACGCTTGCAAAAGCACTGGGAAGATTTCTGTGGTTATTCATTGGCATAAACATTGTAGAGACATTGTTGCCTGATAGTAAGCAGCTCTTTTAAACCTATCTTGCAAGATTTATACAATTTATTAAAATGTCATGAATATTAACAACAGAGAGACATCTGATAGCTTTACAATATTTACATTACCTCAGGTAACAAATACTACAGGAGCAACAGCGACAATAGGACTTTTGTTTGTGTCACAGTCGTTGCCTGAGAGGATATCATTTTTATTTCACCACTTTGGTTGCTTGAGAGGTTTGAATCTTTATTTCATGGCTTGTCATCTTTTCTGTTCTTTATGATATTTTTGAAACATTGTGGAAAAACTAGACAGATTACTTAAAAATAGCTGCTGAAAATCAGCATCTCGGCCACGTTGGCATAATTTAGACGGTTTAGTGAAAGATTTGCAAGCATGGCGTGAACGTCTCAAATACATGTGTCGCAAGGGAGGACATTCTCCAGTGTGGCTCAGAGTATGGGCTGGATATCCAAACAATAACCTACTTTTCTCTGAAACAGGCCTGCAACATGACCCAAAGTAAAATGAATCGTTTTAATCATTAAGCTTGATCGACGATGATATGCAATGATTAATAATTGATCATCAATTAATCACGTACATCCCCAGTCAGAATATCAAGCGACGTTGTGTATGAATCTATCACAATCAATAAACTATACGTGGCAGAGTACTCCATATCCTAATGCAACAGAGGTCTCCCTGGTGAACATCTGGTGTGTCCCTTACAAAAATATCATTCACTTTCTCAGAGATACCAAAGGGGAGGGTGGGTTTAAGCCTGCCTAGAGATAATGGTTACAACTCATGTCCCTGTATCTTAATTTATAGGAACAAACTAGGGTAGATACATAGTAACAGCTGTAACAAAGCAATTCAATTTTGTCTTTCTTTTATTTCATAGGTATGATTTTTCAGATAAATGTAATATAATATGTTACGCTGGATGTAATCATGTGAGCTCTGAACAAAGGCACTGAAGTTGTTCTACACATTTCAAATCAATTACGCTTTAACAAATAGGTCTTTCTCACAGTCAAATATATATTTTTCTGTAGCATGGTTACAATATGGCTTTATACATGAAAACGAAAAATGATTAATGCTCTAAACGTGGCAGTATACTCAAAGGAGCAGTTTTTTTTTTATTGTTCAAACAGGATTTTATTATTTTGGTCGGACTGCAAATAACACAGCAAAGTGGAGTACTGAAATAAGTGAATTTGACACTATTGTTTGACTACAGGAATGCTGACTGGGTGCAGACCAAGAAGCTGAATCTAACACAAATCTGTGGGTGGATTAATGAAACACAGGGTCACAGAGCGAGAGAAAATCTATTTCTCCTTCGTAAGTGGGAACACTGTGAGCAAATATTGCACTAACAATAATATTTGTGTCGTTATTTTTATAAGTTCTTTTATTTCGTGTACGGTGATAAAGTGCGTGAGAAAAACAAACACAGGATTATGAAACGAGCATTCATACCTGAATCTTAACATTAAACTGAAACGCCGACTGCCAGTTGGCTCTGAATTTTCTGATGCCGATATTGCTGTCTGAATAGACTAATTGTTAAAGTCGCGCGTTATGTTGCGGCAAGCCAAAAGAGAAAAATGCCAAGCAAAAAAAAAAAAAGAAAAAGAAAAAAAAATGACTGTTTCCGTCAATGCAGCATCATTAGAAATCCGCATGGGAGCACTTATAAAAAGAAATGGTTTTATCAGACGATCAATGCCAAAAGAAAAAAAGAAAAGAAAAGTTGCGAAAGGACCAGCATGGCAACCATGGGAGAGAACAAGTCACTCCATTCTGCAATTATCTGATAGAGATCAGCCTACTGGATCAAAACATCAAAATCTCTCTCGGCATTTTAAAACAATCACAGAAATAAAATATTTGCACACAAAAATAGCTTAACCACAATAGGAAATTTGCTTTTGCTGCAATACATACTGAAACGTTCAGCCTCTAGCCCGTCCATCTCACCATCTAACTACACGACGTGTCTTTTCTGTTAGCTTTACATTCCAGACAACCAATCAACAGATCATATAAAGGCTGGATACATAATGTTTTTATAAAGATGTAAATGCCTACTGTAAACATTTTAGGACCTCTATAAACAAGTCTGAGAAAGACATGTTACAACCACAAGATCTCTTGTGCATACAAACCACAGGCATCGTCCCCACTCATCCCAATTTTCTTTTCTTTCTTTCTCTCTCTCAATTTTTTTTTTTTTTTTTTGCCTAATAGCAAATGCTGGCTAAGAATACACTGATAAGTACTGAAATGTTTCTTAGATTGTGCCTGTGCGCGTTTATTATCACATCCCGGGTTTTGTAAGAGGTCCATTCTGGGTTTTTTTATCAGTCGTGAATAAGGAAACGACAAACCAGCGAAGCTTGAACTGAATGCTTGTCAGGTGATAATTTCAAAGATAAGAGATCCAAGGTTGAAAAATCAAAGATGTTGCTGGATAGATAACTATGAATGAAAGGAAGTCACCTCGCGCATCAGGGCTACGTTACATCTCAGCGCTAAGAAAAAGCATGAATTTCAATTTGAGAGAGGGAATGAGGAAACCTTAGATCTTCAACAGGCTTAACTCTAACTGATGTTCCATTAAAGTCACCCTCTAGTCTTCAATCTGAGAAATTGCTTTGACTGGAAGTAAGTGAAACTGAATTGCCTTTCAAGCAATGGCTGCACTTAATAAGCTTCTATGTGAATCTAAGTCAATTACAACTACTAATGGATAAAAGCACTCTGTTGCCAAAATTACACAGTATTGAACTGTGTCATTGGGGAAAAACAACGAAAGCTTTAAAGGATAGTGCTCCTGTGTAACTTTCAGGACTAGCAGCTTGACAAGCAGTCACTTTTCCCTTTTATCAACAAGATAATCCACACAGCGATGATCCTCTGAACGTTTTTGAAACTGTGGCATCAAAAAAGTTCATCGTTTCATCAACCTGAACTGCTTTGATAATCCCCTCTCTGGAAACCTGTACTCAGTTGGTTCATCTCAGTTACAATGCAGAGTAAGATACGGAGGCGGCCGAGAGAGAGAGAGAGAGAGAGAGAGAGAGAGAGAGAGAGAGAGAGAGAGAGAGAGAGAGAGAGAGAGAGAGAGAGAGAAATAAACGGGGGAGAAGAGTCAGAGAGAACAGAGAGCAAGAGCGAAAACCTGATTGTCATCCTAGACGCGGAAATAAGATGCTCTTAGCCTTAGGGCTGTGTTTGAAATTCAACTTTGTATTACAAAAACAAAATCAATTTATATGGTAACACATAACAAATGATTCTCAGTGTGTCTTTTCACTCACTGGCAATATGAACAAAAATGCATGAGGAGACTGAAAGCATGACTGAGGAATTTGATGAAATGTACTCAACATAACAAATCTCAGTCGACTGATGGCTGCCACGGCAGAGCTGTCCAGGAGAAAAGGAGGCCGGGAGAGTACTGAAGAGGAAAATGAAGACACTCAGGACGCTACAAATTACACACCACAGAGCTCCCTCTTCTAGCAAATCCACTGGAGAAATATAAACACATGGAAAGGTGTACTAACGTCTTACATCAAACCACACATCAGGTCGTGTGTTTTTAGCGAAGAAAAATGTAAAGAGAGATGTAAAGAGATGTTCTTTGGTGGCCCAAGTTATTCTCATGTTAGTGCTCTGTCATATGTACTGTGTTATGACAAGTAAACCTGCCTTTAAAAAAAATCTCAGCTTACAAAGCCAGTTGTGTCACTGGGTGGACGCTTTGTTAAATAATCAAGACACCCCATGGTTTTCCTCATGGCGGTTAATGGTACGGTAAGTCTGTTTTTGATGACACCTTCAGTCATGTTAACATGTTAAAAATGGCATGTAACAGAAACAGAGCCTCCACAGGTGGCTACAAGTGTAGGTCAAAGGTTGGGTCTTGGACACAGTTTAGCGAGAGTGTGAGGCAGGAGGGGGCAGAGAGAGATGGGAGTAGGCGGCAGGCGATCTGTTGGGGGGATGATGGGGGGTTGCCATCACCCTTGTTAACAAAATGACCAAAATGCATCCCTCTTGTTAACCTGCCATCCCCTATATACTCTATAGAGTAGTGTCAGTGACCACTGGGCCATCGCCCCTGTTGGCCATTGGGCCATTACCCCTGTTAAAAAACAACATCACCTACTGGGAGTGGGGACAGAAGAGTAGGGAAGGAGTAGTGACGGAGTAAGGAAGAAGTCAAGTGAAACAAAGATAAAGGAAGAAGAGTAGAGACAAGACGCAAAAGAATGCTATTGTAGTTGGGCTCTGAAACCACGACGAGCAGATATGTTTCGCATGAGGCTAGTGAGAGAGAATGCTTTTTTTTTTCTTTTTTTTACCACATTTCGATATTTAAACACAAGACAGCAGACACTCTCACACATACACAAGCGATTCCTTTCATAAGAGTCAAACCGGTGAATGAAGAGTGCCAGCTTTCTAAGTAATCTCACATTCCTCTCCAACACTAAAATGCTGCAGAGAGAGAGAGAGAGAAAAAAACCCATTCCTGAGTATTTCTTTCAAAGCGTAAAATTACAGCAGTGTTTCAGCCAGGTTTGCAGTTTTTTTCCCTCCCCTGTGAAATGCAGGTGCTTTTTTCTATGGAACAGGTGTACATCAATGAAGAGGTGGAGCACGTGTAACCACCCCCCCCCCCCCCACCCCCCCCCCCCCCCCCATCCACCCACACACACCCACACACAAACACCCATGCATGTTACCAGCAGCCTCAGTGTCGCTACTGATGAGTGAAGCCATGATGCAGCTGAAGCTTGATTTCACGCATGAGCTATTTATACTGCAGAGTCTAAAAATAGTGCCAAGCTTGCCCAGTGAGTCTTTACTGCAGAGACTCTAACGCCAGCTCCTCTGCCCTAAAATTCACTACTATAGAATCACCAGCAGACGAAATGAGATTTTTCCTCAGAATAAACAAGTCCAAGTCAATGTTCTAAAAAAACATCATTTGAATTACATAGCAAAAACCTGAGAGAGTAAAATGTAAATGTTTGGTGCAGGGATGTAATATTACAAATGGGGGGGAAAAAAAATTAAGAACATTTTTATCCACGAGTCTTTAAACCTTTGTGCTGTAGTGTGGAGAAGCAATTTGTGAGGTGTCACGCCTTCGGCGCGCCCACAGTCTTAAGAATCTTACGTACAATGCAGATGCTGCCCACTCATATGTCTGGAAGGGTTTTTAGAGATCATTATAAGCAAAAAGAGGGAACCCTCCTGGGAAATATCACTCGTTTGCACTCAAATCTGGTTTCTAGTTCAATGCTACCATCTAGTGGCGCCTGAAAACAAGTCGATGGTCGATGCAGTTTATGTGTCCTTTAACTACGCCGAAACACTTACCAAGAAAAAATGGTAAGCGATTTAGAAAAGAGTGCTGGTTTGAACATTTTACAAACTACACATCAAATGCAGTTTGAAGGAATTATTTGTACCTCTTGGCTCTCCAGTTGGCAGGACAGGTGGAACAACATGTGTGGGCTCGTCGAACTTCAACGTCTGAACTAGAGACTCAGGAGTGATTTTCGTTCCAGAAAATATTCCACTGGGGAAAGAACTGAATGTCTGTGAAAATAATACAAAGAGTGGGCGGTCAGATGTGGTTTATTGACGAAATATTTTCCGAACCTATCATAAACTTAAGTTGTGAAAACAACTTGATAAGAGTCGACAGATGGTATGAATTACTTCGACCTATTACCTTTCAGAAGTTTGATTTGATTATTGACGCTAGTACAAGTTTATCAGCCTAAGCCCCATTACAATGAGACCTTAAATATGCACCAGCTCGGCGTCATCTACCGTACCTTTATATCCTTAGCGCTGTCACCTGTTTTTGCTCTCTGTGGAAGAGACGCGGTTTTGACTGTTCCTGAGAGGCCGAATGATGGAACTTCAGCTTGAGTGGGAGCCTTCTCCAGATTCGGGAGTGTGGATCCAGCTGCTGTGGCATGCTCAAGCTTCACTGCTCCCTGATGAAGCTTTTGTCGTATTCGCTTTATTTTTCCAACCATTTTAACCAAATTTATCTGACACTGCCGTGATTCAAGCTGTCAGGATTGTGTGACAGTCAAATTCGCTTTCACAACGTGCGTGTTTTGATAACTCACGCGTCTCAGAGAGTGTTACCATTAAAATTAGCCGGAGCGAAGAAGACTAAATTATTTCGGTTCCGGCTCGCTCATCTGTCAGGTCTTCGGTCATAGAGCACCTTCTGCTGTATTGATAAGGACAGTGGCCGAAGTCGCCTCCTCTCGTTTTTAAAGTGCATTTATAACCTGAAAAATGCATTCAGCATATACATCTCTGAAAGTAATGTTAAGCCTTGGTCTACAAATTCTAACATGAGTTTGAGTTTAACAAATACCTCAGCTTTTATTAAAACTCATTAAATTTTAACATTTATTGGGTATATGTGAAACTGTACAGACCCGTCTCTCTGTATACCCACTGGGAAACAGCAGGAAATGTACTTTCATATTTACAGCCCCTTGCCAAAATGTGCCATAACCTCTAGACTACAGTTGTGTGCAGAAATCGGCGTGACACGTGTACCTCTCTATTACACTTCTATTTCATTGTATGCCCTGCTCACATAGTGGAGCTAACGGTACTAAATCTTGACATCAACGTTAGGGCTTATATTCAATTTAAATAAATCAGAACATAAACATAGTTCGAAACGTCTCTTGAAAATCATGTTTAATATCAGATTGATGTGGCAAATGAGTAAATAAATACAGTGGCTAGACGCATAAATACATATGTACAAACGTAGCAGATCTGAAAGAATCTTCAAGCCATGTTACAAATATACAGATTTTAATCAAATATAAGAAACGACTCTATAATAAGAGCAAAGTATGGATATAAAAAATATAATACTATTAAACCAGCAGCAAATTCTTCACATTTGCTAAAAAATTATCACAGTCAGACCATACAGTTTGAATGTAAATTAGTTGTTGTCGTTGTTGTTGTTGTTGTTTTTTAATCAAGGGTAATAATTTGTGTTCGTATGAAGCTTGAGTCACACATTTAGTTGTGTAATGGACTGTATTGTTGTGGGAAAGCAACTTAATAGCATAGCTCCCAGCTCCAGAACTATCAAGAAAGGTAAGAATGGTGGCAGACCAAGGTTTAGTTTTTCACTGGGTTCAGGTGTCCATGGTAACTGAAACTTCCTAACAGGCTGATTATGGTCATGGCCAAGGTGTAATTGACTCTATCAGAACCCAGGCCTTTTGTCTAGTTTATCTTCTCCATTAGAAACAATCAGTTCAGCATTCTAGTCAATGTCATTAAATAAGATGTTGTAACAAATTAACTTTGACATTCCAGTTAGTCTTGAACAAAGCAACATGACATTTTGACAGTTTCAACAAGTCTAAGCAAACCATAAATGAAAGATTTCAAGCACCAAGCACCACAAGACCAAAAAAACGGGCATTGAAAAACCAATATGTTATTATATGGGGGTAATTACACTATGTTATTACACTCAAGCTCCTGAACACATGAAAGAGTCAGATAACACCACAAAGATTAATGCTGCAAAGTGATTGAATTCAATCATCTTCCTAAAGTATAACCACACAGTCAGTAAGTATCAGTTTGTAATGTTCATCAATAGCTACAAAAAAAAATTTGGCGCACTATTTATTGATAACAACCACATAATAACCACACCACTTAAAATTAAGAGGGTTTAGAGCTCTTGTTGAGCAGAATGTGAGTTTAGCAAATTTGAAAAACCTTTTAACAGAATGATTACCCATGAATAGGATGTTAGGAACTTTTTCAGTTGTTGAAAACAGAAGATTCTGAGATACATAGCAAATTTCTTCTTTCCGCACAAGACTATGTGGGCAGGGAAGACTTGGTGATGGTAATGAACTTGGTAATGGTCGTGTATTAGTCTCGGGTGAGAGGCAACATCCTCAAGCCGTGTGTCTGCAGAGCGTGTTCGTGTCACGTCAGCTCTGAGATTCTGATGTGCACAAACAGTGATGAGGGAGGAATACTTGTCCCATCTTTAGACAACAGGTGGATGTGACGATATCCTGCAGTTTGGGAGGAAAAGGAAGGTCACAGACTAGTGACCAGGAAGGTCATAGACTAGGGACTGATTCTGTCATGCTCAGACATGAACTCATCGTTCATATGAATGTGTCTCTAATATTTTTCCCTTTTACATATATGCTGGAGATATACCCTGACATTCCAGTGTTAGTGCAAAGTAACTAGTATTGAGATTTCACACGTACAGTTTGTGAATGCATAAAACATGGGAATAGATACATACCTATGGTTCAAGTGCTCTTTTTAATTCAATAAGAAGGCCTCAATTTGGAAATGAAGGTACCTTAAATCAGCATATCATATCATTTCTGGACTGATGGCTAGGACTCACCTTGCTGTATACAGGAGAAAGGCAATGTGTACTGTCCCACAAAGTCATTCTTTGATGTTTTGTCATAGTCCTCCACTACAAATCTCACAAGTGCCAGTTCAGGAGTGTGGATGCTGAACTGTAGATTGTCATACCACTCTGGGTTAAACCCTTGGTAATAGGAAAAAAATGATAAATGTTTTCTGTGAACATTACCATTAATGAACCATTAATGATAAGGGGGGGTAAGATAATTTGCCATTGTAAACAGTGTTGTAAACAGTAGCCTCAGTGTTGCATTAACTGTTTCATTAGCTGTGAATTTGTGGCCTGGGCCTCACCGTTATTGTCAATGTATCTGGTTTCCTGTTTGGCCTGATCCAGTGGCACACCGTGAATCTCCACTCGTACGAGTGGGTCCACAATAGAGCCCTCCTTAATGTTCACTTTAGGGAGCTGCTGTCCACTTATCACCTGAGTAAATGGTTTGAAAGACATCACAGATTCACACAAGCACAAACCAAAAAAAAAAAAAAAAGGAATACAATAATCTTGCAGAATAACCTGATACATACATCCAACACATGACATATGGATTGAATTAATCTACACAGTTCTACACAAGAGGGTAGTACTACAGTGGGCAGCATCAGTGTATTAGTATAATCACATGTTATCAGAATGCAACATAACAAAGGGTTTGGTTCTACATTTGGGTCACTTAAGGTTTCTGCACAGTACCCGTATGGAGAGACTGAGTGGCCGGTAGTCGTCTCTGTTCTGTGGATTGTCAGGCTCAAACCTCCTCTCATTGCTCCTCATGAATGCCGGCTTGAGCACGTATCCGCAGCGTCCGTTCTGACTGAAAAGCCCATCATTCAGGTCCATCTCCACTCCCGCCGTCTGAAAGTTAAGAGCAACTGAAAATAGGAAGGAAGAAAGTGAGAGTGAGAGGTAGTCATTATTAAACCTAAACATGGACAAACTTTGTACAGCAGTCTATTCGCACAGTTGTATTAGAATGTACCTGATGAAATAACCCATTCCACAGAGGCCACTAAAGCAAAACGTGAGTTTTTAATGAAAACTTTGCTTCATTTGCTTGATTTCATGACCACATTACGTTTTCTGCGTAATGCTTTCAAGCCAAGTTAACATTTTCACAGTGTGCGTAGTCTCTCGTGAAGGTTACAATTAAATTTTATGCATGACAGCTGGGTCCTACTTTTTAATGGGTATTGTGTATGCTTGTGTTCTTCCATGATACCTTCCCAACCAAACTCAACACTGCAAAACCAAGGTTATTCTCATTACTGCACATGATACCACAAATTGAGAAAGGTTTAAATATTCAGAGGTTGGGTTGAATTATAAAATAAACTACTGAATTCAGCTCGTTTCGGAACTCCCCGGAACTTTGTGTGAATATTTTACCAATTTGGCACCCTGCATTCCACATATCCTGTGGATTGAAGTTAGAGGAGTCTGTTCTCAGGCCACTCGGGTACACCCTGGTCAGTTGACGGGCATTGTGATGTACAAATTCAGCGCCTAAAACAAAGGTACAGAGATCCTCACACAATGCTCTCAACAAATATCGAGAAATGAATCTGCAGAATAGCATCTCATTTGCTACCTTTTACTGCGCTGTCATGGTATGAATGAAAAATAAATTCATTTACTCCCGTATGTAGCAAATACAGATGGGTACAGACAACGTCCGAGTACAATTTATGATTCACACTGTTCTAAGGGGAGCCACATTTCGGTTTTCACTATTTCACCTGCTTCTTTGATGTGCTTGCGGGCCTTGGACTCAGTGAAGGAGGAGATCTCGTAGAACTTGGCGTGGATGCGGGAGTGTTTGAAGCTGTTGAAGTGTACACTCTTGCAGTACACCACGCAGTCGGACAGTTCCTTGGATAGGCGCTGCTTTGATTTCTGGCATGTGTGAACACATAGGATAGCTTTTATCTTCCTTCTAAAAACACTAAACAAAACATATTTTATTTCTAACAGTATCAACTGTAGCAGCATTTTCTATTATCTTAACATTATATGATGTATGTAAAAACGTAATTATTTATGTGATCTAAAACTTAGACCCAAATACTTTAACGACTGTCCTTGTTTTGCTCAATGCTGAGGTGTTTATGTTCAAAGACAACTGCACCCAGTGTGTTAAGGTGTGCTTTTTTTTTCTTTATTTTTTAAATTAAAACAACATAGATGAATGCCATATTGTTCATCAGTGTCAATGTGAGCACTCCCATTAGCTTTGAAAATGAGCATCAGAGCCAGTCATCTGTGGATTGGGAGGGAATCCAACTTAATATCAATTTAGCTATCTAATTAGGGACTGATTTCAGCCTGGTGAACAGGTGTGTGTATTCCTTAGCCAAACAATGCCAGTGGTTGACAGCAACAAAAGGCACACAGGACTCACAGACACAAGGGCCAAATTCAAATATCCCTGGAAAATATGTTACTACATAGACACTTGAATTATTACTGAGATATGGGAGACAGTAATGTTGACTAGCCTGTTCAGGCAAAGGGCCAGAATGATTAGCAGAGCTAGCCGGTCCTCCATTGCACAGCTGCATGTATCAGAAAGGTGATCTCTCTCCAACTCAAACTACACTCCCTCAGACAACCATGAAACTGAGATAGTGAAAACACGCCTGGGTTGGCACCTGGCATTGCGTACCCCCGAAGGGTTAACATGTGACAAGGCTAATGATAATAGGGCACCACTTACAACATGACACCACCACTCAGCAGAGCCAATTTCAATATCCCACAAAGATTAGATACTAACTCTATTGAATCATAAGGATAAATACCTAAGAGAACATATTTGTCTGAAATTTGAGTTCTGTTGGCTGTTTTCACCACAGTTAAGTGACAAAACCTATCAGACCAAAAAAAAAAAAAAAAGAACAAACAAACCAAGTAACAGTTATACATGTAATTTTGGTTTAAATGAAGGTTCAAGTTCTTGGGAGCCTACAGACCCCGTTTTGACCTTCTAGATTAAAAAACATTAATTCAAGCACCACCCAACTAAAAACTCCACATCCTCTTTCTAGCTGATCTCTTGATTCTGATGCAAACTGGGAGAGAAGACGTCTGATGGAGGAGTTGCAGTGATGCTCACTGAGTGGGGTGATCCCTCACTCTACAATTACCAGGGGTTCAAAGGATCAAGTGTCCTGCAGCATGAGAGGAGGCTCCTCGCACTCCTCGTCGTGGGCCAGCTCCTCTCACATGGCAGCATGGCATTAACTTAAGGACAGCGTGATGCCGCTCTCCTCATCTCCTTTATCTCACTCCACGTTCACATAACACTGTCAGCAGATCGCCCTCTCAAACACCCTTCGTCTGGCCTTGGCTCTCACCCCATCCATCTTTCATTAACTCGCTGAGAGAGTTTTATGTAATCTGGGTCCGGTGGCCTCCGTGGGCACGTAGATGTCTAAATATTTTGCCCTCGTAGTATGCATGAGGTAGAAAAGCTCTCTGAGTTACTATGAGAAAAGGTATCTGGGTTCACAGAGGCACTCTGTGACAGCCGCTCATGAAAGCAGCACAGTGTGACGTAGTAGCACCTGGATGGAATTTTCCATGGAAAAGGTTTGAAACAATAGCAGAGTGACAGATGTATGATACAAAGCGGATTAAAGACCAGAGGATGAAGACACATATTGAGTCCAAAACCGTGGCTGTGACAGAACGAGTAAAAGACCCTTGGGTTCTGAATTTCATGCCACAGAGGAAATATCTCAAATGAGTATCTCAAATGCCGTTGAAGACAATAGGTCAAATATTCATTTTAAAATCTGGGGAAGACTGCCCAATGAAAAAGTCGATCTTAATTAGAAGCTTGAAATTTTCACATAAAACATACACAACACATCTCTTAAATTCTACTCAAGTAATGTTAAGTCCTTTCAAACAGCAAAAAATTGGCAAATATCTGTATCTATGGATGTATCTAAATCTGTGGACATGTCAAAAGAGCTCTTGCACTAACTGCAAATTAAGTGTTACAGTGTTTTGGTGAATGAGAGACCAATTGATGAAGAAGGTGGGGGTCTCACCTTGGCTCTGCGACGTATGCTGTCGTTGCGATGGTTATCTTCATCAATGTCAACAGTTTCATCCTCATCGCTAACTTCTCCAGTCAGTGACTCCTCCACTGACCCATTCAGACTCTCCTCTAGACCTCCGATCTTCTTCCCTTTCAGCAGAATCTTCCCTTTCAGATCCTGAGAAACAAACATGTATGTGGTGCTTCATAACATACGTACAACAAACCATGGACTGACTGCCGTATGCATGTATGATTATATTAGACAGGCTTCATGTGTTTAGTAAATTAAGATAACTGTAGAGCAATCTATATTTCTGATTGTAATGTTTTACCCTTTCATACACTCCCTCAAGAATCCAGATAGCATACCAAGTACACTTTATTGCACATTCATTCATTCATTCATTATCTAAGCCGCTTATCCTAATTAGGGTTTACTGCACATGACTATGCAAAAAGTACATACTGGAGGGGCATATGGTGAAAATGACTGACTCTCTTATAGTGAAACATTTATAGCGCAGAAGAATATTATGCCATTTAATAATTCAAGGTGTCAGTGTAGCATGCACTCAGATCAAATGGCTTCAGTGTGGCTGAAAACTGCCAGAAAGTGAATGTGCCCCCAAGGGATCAGTACGCTCTATTGCTCCCTTTAGGGGGCGGCTAACCAGGCTGTCAACCAGGCTGAGTGGGAAACAACAAGCCCCCCCCCCCCCCTCCCCGCCCACCCCCAGATCAGAGAATTAAAGCTAGCATTTGGCCTCACCTCTGGGGATGGGAGACCATTGGGAATCTTGCCATCTAAAGTGCTCTTCAACAGCTTGTCTCCCAGGATTTGGTTGAGGTGCTGGGCCATGGTTTTCTGCTGTTCAACACTGCAGTGGTTCTCTATAGACAGGATGACTGGGTAGTCCGATACCTGGGAGAGGGGGAGAGAGGAGAGGTGCTGAATTACTCATGAGGGGAGTATTATCCGTGGGGAAAGGCTACACCTGCCTCGCATCCAGTGGGTTCTACACGCCCATACAGGGGTCGGCCAGACGCTAAGATATTTACATGAGGTCCAGGAGCCCTGACCCACATGTGAACCAGACTGCACACACTTCTGTCATCCAGACAGGGTGATACAGCATACTGGCCTAGTTTTTCTAGAGCTCCTGGATGGGGACGGGGAGTGTTTGTTATCCCTCTTGTATTACTGTTTTAATGTTACTTGCTCAGGGAACCATTAATCAGCAGTTCATACCAATAAAAACTAACTGAGCTGAACTGAAAGGGAGAAGAATAAAGTGAAGGATGGGAGGAGAGAGGTCTGACGCAGTCTAATACAGGAGATCCTGGAGCTCCAGTCCTTCTAGTTTTCATATCAACACTGATATGAAACATAATACATAAAAAAATATGAAACACAGAGGTCTCTGACTGGCTGAAGAGTGCATACATCTTACTAGGTGAGAGCACAAGCCAACATAACTGTGGACCTCCAGGAGTGGATCTGAATGGCCCTGGTCTTAATCGTCCGCTGAGCTGACAAATAACTATTGTACAAAGAGGAAGTCAAGAATTGTTTGGTTTGGTGTGACAGGGAAAGCATACTGCTATAAATTTTATACCAACAAAATGAAACATTTTATCATCATTTTCAGTTTGATTATGTTTGACTGAATTAGACCCAGAAGTAGGGAAAAAGGAAAGCAAAGAAAAAAGAAACGGAGAGAAAGTCAGAAACATAGAGAGAAAGTCAGACATGAAATCTAAAAACTCCAGAAAGCACCTTGAAGGCGTAGTTCCCCACTGCGATGACCACATCTTTAAAGAGGATCTTGGACGTGAAAGTGTGACCATGGTAAACTATCGGTTCTCCGTTAGGGCCATCCCAGCAGTCCACCTCCACGCAGCGACAGCCACGCTTCAGCGCACTGAGGAGGATCAGTGTCACGATTAAAGCACTGTAACACTGACCTATCCCAGGAAACATGTCATGCCTTTTGTTCTTCAGCTGGCCTTTTTTACTTTTACTGGAAAATCGGCGTTGACTGGAAAATCAACTCAAGTAATGACTCACTGAAGTTTAGATGAGAAAAAGTAAACCCCAATTGCCTTTTTACTAATATTTGTTATGCACCAGTTATTGGTTACGTCAGTATCTTTGGGAAAACCTGCTTTAAACAGGCATGTAAGCAGGTTGAGGTTGTAAGGGTACAGACTTACCGTATGTACCCCTCCACGCTGCTGTGGCCTCTGAGCTGGTCCTCCAGCAGGTAGGTGTTGTGAGAGGAAGAGATGAAGTAATGACAGAGGGGCTGGGCCATGTCCTGGTACATCCCCAGAGTGTGTGGGTTAAATATGGACCCGTCTGAAGAGTTCAAGTACATCAGGAACCCATCGATGGTCATAGCATGGAGCATCTTCGCTACATAAGAGTGAGGAGAAGGATGAAAAGAGGAAAAGATGCATTCAGTCTGTTCCAGATTCTACGGTCAATGTAAGATGAGTGAATTCACACGTATTAGAACAGAGCAGGCTTTTAAGGACTGATAATGAAGAAAGAGTATATAAATAAAAATGAACAAAAGGACCATTGTAATGTCCCAAGGATGGCAACAAACAGAGGTCAACAGAAGACCATCACAAAGATCAGAAAATATGGCAAAAAAGTGAAATTCAATCGAGACAAATAGAAATAGTGTTCTTCAAAACCTCATGTAACTAGAAATATGAAAACACTGTTCTATAATGTATTCACATAGTAGAGGTTAAAAGTAAGTCTAGGTGATGTATGGGGATAAAAAGTACAATGTTCTCAAAACTGTATGTTTAAGTAACGTTTCTGGAGCTTAGACCCACAGATGTCTCAAGTAATGCACAAGTAATATAAGAATGCACTGGACCTCAGCACTTTGCTTAAACAATATACTAAATTGCTTTCCTCTATTGTTTGTAAGTGCAGATTTTCCCGTATTAATTTCAAAGAAATGTAAAGCAAATGTAAACTACATGAAGCATAATGAAACAGATGAGCCTGGTAAACAGAATCTTCTGGAGTGTCTGATGTCGATAGGGTCAATACCAGTTTCAGAGGGCTCATAGCGCTCAATAAGCTTCAATGCATATTGCTGAACCCTTTCTTGGTGCAGCTGTTCCTCCTGCAGGAAATCCTCCAGATCTCGTAATGTCAGCTTTTGTCCATCGCTGGAGTAGTCCTGAAAGATCCGCAGCACGTCCTTACGCTGCGTCAGCATCTTATAGAAGAGCACGAACTCATCATCCTCCAGCGTCCCCGACTGAGACTTATCTGCCATCTTAAAACACAAGGACACATCGAGAGGGCATTTGAGGCAGGAAAAGGAAATCAAACTCTCAAAGTCTTGGTATATCCAATCGCCTAAAGAGGGAAAATGAATAAGTTAAAAATGGATCTCGGTGTGTCAAATGTGGCAATAGGAGAGCACAGGTTTCTGGGAATGCCCAACTGTAACAAATATCACTGTAATGATCGGTAAACATATGACAAGTGTTATGTGGTTTATTAAGATGCTAAACGCTTTCCCTAGGTCAGAACAGAGGTGTTGAGGGTGTGTCTTGTCAGGGAACATAGAGTGATGCGCTGTGATGTTTTTACCGTGAAGAGTCTGAGAGCATGGTGCTCATTCATGTCCACATTCATCATCTTCAGTAAGTCTCTGACCTCCTTAAAGTTCATCCTTCCATCCTTGTTTTTGTCTGCCTTTTTAAACCAGTCACAAATCCATCTGGGTGTGTTGGTCAAGGGGAACTCCAGGGAGTCTGAACAAGATCTGCAGGCTACTGCACATCCTATTACACTGAGTGCTGGATAAAAACCGTGAATACATCAGGTGTACAGTCTAACTATATTTCACTGGAACATGCAGAAGCATAGGCTTCAGAGTTCTCTCCCAGGTTGATGTCATAGTGTCTGATGTTAATGTGGGAGAGGACAGTGATTAAAAAAAAAAAGTGTCCTCACCTGGGGCACAAAGGAACAAACTAATGGTTTAAATTACTGTAGAGAGCTTTTTCCTTTACACTCTGTCATACAGAATGTCGGCGACTCATTAAGGATACTGATCCAGCTTCTCCCGTTGTCCCATGTTCTCGATGTTCTCGATGAGTTTCCGTATGCCTTTAATCCAAATCTGCGCTTCCTCTTCCGACTCTGCCACCAGGTCCAGGTTGCCACGGCGGCCACGGAACACGAGGGTAAAGCAGCGTTCTGGAGGGAACTCGTCGGCGATACTGAGCAAGACCTCTGACTGATGCCCCTCCCTCACAGCCTCCACATCGCTCACAGACACTGCAAAGAAATGTTAAGATGTAAAAGAGATGATGTTAGTGTTACCAGTACTGTCACAAGTATTGTACATAGATAATGTAGCACTTCGTATATACTCTGTTTTGTATTGTAAACATCAAAACATTATGTTTGTGTGCTGAAACGTTGAATTTTAAGTATCATACCAACAATTTAATTACAGGGAGGAAAAGGGCTCTATCAAAATGGATCAACTTTAAGTTACTGAAGGTGATTTTAAGAAATGAATAGTTCGGTGTATGATCCATGAGGGAACATGGAGGCCCAGTCACTCACGTGTGGAGTGGACATTTCCAGCCTTCTTGGACTTGTACCAGATAGTCATACAGTCCTCCTGCAGCCTGAAATAACGTTGTTTTTTCCAGGTACGTGACTTGACTTTTCTCATCACCGTGCCGACGAGCATGGATTGCAGGTTGTCATCGCCCTGGATACCTGAGTGGGAGAGGTGAGGAGGGGTCAGACAGCAAGGTTACCAGGGTTACCTTTCCTGACCTAGATTCCAATGGCTGGATGTCAGCATGTCTCTGACAAACGTCTGTCAGTCACATCGGAAAATAATACGACTTTTTCAGCTGCCACGTGCTGTTTTACAGACATATCGCTGGGATGTACGGTCAACAACCACAGTTCATGCACGCGGGTGACCTGACTGGTGTGGTTTACTGACTGGGTAATGACACTCACCCTATCATTTTGTTCACATTTTCTCTGATTGCTGTATGTAGTTAAGTTAACTTACGTTGACCACTTTGGGTAGAAGCCATTTGGTGCCTTGTCAGACTTCTGTCATCTGTTGATGGGAAAAGTATTCAGATGTCAAGAGATCATGGATAGAGGTAGAGAGAGACATGTAGAGAGGGAGAAGAGGGTAGGAACAAGAGAGAGAGATAGAGAGAGAGGGAGCGAGAGAAAGAAAAGGATTCATTAGCTGAAATCTGTGCATGCTGCAAAAAAAAAAGAAATCACTGGAAACTTTGTTGAGGATCAAAACCTAAACCTTTTCCACTTTTGTTTCTGTCTCTCTTTCTCAGTCCCCAGCAGTCGCACAGGCATGAAAATTTCATAAAGAGTATATGCATTGTACATGCTACAAGTCTTCCCTGATTTTAGAAAACATAGAGATGAAGAAATAAGACCTTGTAGGTCCAGGACTTAAAATTGAGGAGTATAGGTTACCTTAGCTGACCTCTCACTATGATTCTTGAGGAGACAAAGACATAGAGACAGAAAGGCATTAGGCTATGTCGAGAGACTATAAAGAATGTATCAGCATGAAGCAGGTAAAACATTCTTTATACCACTGATTTCTTTTTTGCCAGTTTGCTTTTTCAATCTGATCACATTCAGTAATTTCACCTGAGCGTCTCATTGTTTTCTGTGGCGATGTCCACTAATTGTGCCACGGTCAGTCCCTCTAAATCACCAAGAATGAACTCAGTGGGTTTTCTAATGGCATAAGCCTTAGACAACTGGTGGAAACAGCACAGCACTTTTTCCTGTTGAGTTGAGCAGTGTCTTTGTTTGGCTGCATGTTTAGCCTGTGAATATGGTGGCTGCCGGTGCCAGCTATAGCACATCACATTAGCAGCCGTCTTTTGTGCTTCGGCTAATCTTTCTGTTGTAACGTTTTGAACAGTTTGTTTAAGGACTAACTTCACTGATGTCCACTAATTTTAGACTTTGAATAGATCTGCTACTCCTGAAAGTTCCTACACCAGATGTACACCCTCTTTTCCAAACTGACTGTACAGATCTGATTTAAGAACACAACAGACGGCAACACAAACAAGGCAAAGAGAGTGAATAAAGACCTTTGACAGGAGCACAATCATTTTTACCATTAAACTAAGAAGTCAATACTCTAAGGTATAATAGTTACCGAAACTATATTTTTTCTGGACCAAAACAAAAGACAAAAGACAAAACAAATCAACACCACTAATGCATCACATGCAGTAGGGTTCAATATATAACATGGATAAGAATTTGAAGTTATGAAATACATGCATGTGCCTACAAAGTATCTATAAGATCTAAATACTTTCCAATTTGTAATAATCTGTGTTTATTACATAGATTATGTCATTCCTATGGGATCTATGGCTTTGGTGTAACCTGTAAAAATAAAAGAACTTACAAGTACTAACTTTTTATACCAAATCTAAATAATGCCTTCCTTTCCATTGATCCAACACAAAAAGCTTAGATTAGCTAATGTGTTACTTCCCATTAAAGCAAGTGGGAAAACACCTCAGACTAACCAACGGCCCTGTTACAATGTTAGATCACAAAGCATTCACTGTAGTCACACTTCCTAATAAATGTACTTCCACCATCTTAAATCAGTCAAAATAAAGAATAGGTAAAGATCATTGTTGAACATCTATCTGCAATAATAACAGGATAATTGTATGTATGTGCTTATAACTTACACTCTGTTCATATGTCTATTTACAGATAGCAGAGGTGTTAAGATAAACATTTCCATTTATTACAGCTGTCGGTGAAATATAATTTATGTTCAGTTGCAAATCAATCCATAAACAAGGTCAGTAAAACTGTTGGGGTAACAACCACTAATTAAGCAGAGGTCATTTCTTAAAAACATGGCTGACAATGTGATGTAACATTTACCATGAACACCAACTGGTCCCACACAGAATATGAGCATAGGTCCAAACATGTGTAAAAGCTTTTTAAACCCACCTCAATTTGAATATATAGTCCGCACACAAAAGCTGGCAAAATTGAGTCACTTTACCAAATAAAACCAACGTCTGAAACCTAACGGAAAATCCACAAGCAGTGACTTGTGACAGAGGCACACCTGTCAACTTTTACTGTTTTAGCAAAACTCAAAAGAAATTTGGTAAAGCACCTAATGTCTATAAAGTTAAAAACTGACAAATTCTTTTTACAAAACATTAGATATGTCATTTTCAAGTCTGTAGACCTGCAATAGATGCAGAATGCTGACAGAGCACAGCTAGAACTGTATACTTTGGTTGCACTGTCTTAACAAAAGAGAAACAAAACAACCATTCACGGCAATGAAGAATTCAAGGTTAGTTGTCTCCTTCATATTCAACTCCTTCATATTCAGCTAAATGAATCAAACATGTTAAAACCAGTCACACAGACCACAAAGGCCAAAGAGGTGTTGGATAGGTCAAGAGCTGGAGTGACTGTGTCCAGAAGTGCACTCACCAGCTGGAGGCTCATTGCTGGTTGATGTGTTTGCTGAAGTGCTGTGGAGACAGGGAGACAGTGGTCAGGGGAGCTGCCTCCCTCTGGAGCCCAGCCTGCCTGCCTCCCTCACGGTCAGCATTCTACAATAGCACTGAGAGAGAGACAAACGATCCTTCTACCACACCTCCACTGACGCAGGCACTCCTCTCTCTCTCTCTCTCGCACACACACACACACGCACACACACACAGACACACACACAACTTCTGCGTCTTACACACACAGCCTCTCCATTTCTCTGTTTTACGCTTAACTTGTCTCTTCCTCTTTCACGCGCACACACACACACACACACACACACACACACACACACACACACACACACACACACACAAATCAATCTTTATTTCTCTCCCTTGCTCAAAGTACACAAGTTTCATGCTATTTCCTTGAAATTGAAACAGTAGTTTATTTGTGCATATAACCACATATAGCATACAGACATACTACTGCACTCAACTAAAAAGGAATGTAGTCCAAGTAAAAAGATAAAAACGTGAATTGTTAGTGTAACTTAATTCTAATTTCCACTGACTTTTGCATCAACTCCCGGCTTCTCTCTCACTCTTTCATACGCATGTTTATGAAAGAGTGAGAGAGAAGCCAGGGTGAACGCAAAAGTCGGTGGAGATTAGAATTAAGTTACACTAACAATTTGGTCGATGAAACTAGACTTTGGACTTTTATGTAAATCTCTGTATCATTTTTTAAGTTATGCAGCTATGCATATGTGTATATATGATATATGTGCATCTCAATTTAGGACATAAGGCAGATGGTGCACTTATGCAAAATTTTATAGAGGAGGAAACACTCCAGTCACATGACTATAATTACTGCCTCTGTCCAGTTCTACAAACACCTCTTAAGTACCCAGGAACTCTTAGTCTTAATTACTTATAAGTGGACTAATTAGGGTACACTCATATAATGTATAGTTTACTACTCTTGTTCAGAGCTGTGAATTAACGGAGTATATTCAAAGGTACCTCTATCAAAGACGCAAATTTAGTGTGAACATGATATTGTGGACATTCTTCGCAACACGTTTTTCACTGAATGAATCACATGTATCAAAACAAAACCATACAGGTCCACCTAGAGGTCAGAAAGTGCATGCACTCACCAGCTGGACAGAGGGAGAGACTTAGAGGGAACAGGAGAAATTAAGGCCAAAAGGAAGCTATGCAATCATTTGCATTGACATGGTAATAACCTTTGTCTGAATCTTTATATCTGAGCTTTATGGGAGCTTTATTAATACCACAAAAGGCAAATGCACAGAGATATGCTTTTGCGGCTTCTGAAACGTTCCGATCACAGGAAATTTGAGGTGCCCCCTGACAATGCAGCTTTGAAGCTCACTGATAGAAGTTTGCAGGTGATTTGTTTTTCTAATGTACTGAAGGTCACATGGACACAAAAGAGAACATGCTATATCGGCCGAGCCTTATGTAATTAACTGTCTGATGGTATATATGAACTGTTTGGTGGTGTAAACTGCAAACTTGTATAAAGATTTTTTTTTAAAACACTTTGGCATCTACTCACTACCCCTGTACAAACTGGGCAACATAAAAGCATTTGCTTTTACCTCAACCTTTGTACAACGGCTCAGAGACTATATGGTACAACATAACTCTGAAGTCCGAATTTCTTGTGCTGTGTCCTTCTATGACTCTAAAGATCTGGATACCTTTATAGGGTAAACTCCAACTGGTCATGTAATTGTTTGGCTTCCTGTTCTAGTCTTCCATCAGTACGTACACTCTTCTGATCTATACCACAGGGGAGAAGAGATGAAAGTAACCTTTTGTTGTACTAGAATTTTCTGAACCAATACAACCAATCAAACCCTTGAGGGCAATGCATTATAGGCATAGTGTCAAATATTCTTTAATAAAAGCTATCACAAATGCCAGTCACAAATGCAACCGGACTTTGATATTGTTTTTCAGCATCTTTTCTGGAATTCAGTGCAGCATCTCTCAGGATTTGTGGATGAAGCCACCTGTGGATTTTCATTTTTAGTTTTGATCAACAAGCACAATCAGGCTTGAAACAACTGATTGCCTTGTAAGAATAACAAAGCACCCTGTATCCTTTTCAACCTACAAAGATGTTGACTTGAGGAAGGATTCAGAATGCATGCCTGGTGCTGAACAACAGAGGTCACGGTTTTCCAGACACACAAAAGGGTCCATTCATCTCCAGTTGGCTATTGTTCTTCAGTTCCTGTCTGAACAGAAGTATATCTGGAGTCTTCTAAAGCTACAAGGTCATGTCTAACCTAAAAGTACCTCACTTTTGAAAATGTATTCATTTTATCGCAAAAAACCTTCAAGGTGTAAACAAAAAGCTGAGAACTTGTGCAGAGGGTAAATGTATATCGATGGATTCACTTCATGGTAAACAATTCGCTCATCAAAAATTAAAATGCTTTCATGCGAGCCCCTGTGACCCGTTTATAAAACCATATAGCAGACAGTCCCCCCTCTGAGCCTGGTGGTAAAGAGAGAACGTCAGTTGGTTTGACACGTTTGTAAAGAGGGCATTTTTAAGCCTTTGTGATGGTCGGTCCTCTCTACAGTAGGAGTCCTTCACTTTGGGCGCTTGTCCCGTCCCTGTGCCGTGAAGCCCAGAACGCTTTGAGACAGGCCCGTCTTCAGTTACTAAGCTCCAGACATAAAATATTTATAAGTCAAGTTTGCCTGTTGTTATGGTGGCTACTGAGGAGAAAGGAGTGGTGAAGAGGAGAGAGGAGGGAGACAGAAGGAGGGAAAGGAAAGAGAGAACAAAAATGACAAAAAGAAGCACGGGAAGGCTGAAAAACTCCAGATCCACGTCCTTTCTCTGAGTCATTTTTGCCATTTCCAAAGGCTGAGAGCAGGACTGGCCCCATAGTCTGTCTGGGCCTGTTCTGGAGCCCAGTCCCATACCTCTATAGGGACTCTTCCCCTCTCTCTGGAGCTCAGGTTTCTCTGCATTAAAAATGTACAGCCCAGGCTCGGCTTCCTGGCTCACTTTACAGGTGCAAATGGCCATCTTTTAGTTGGGGGTCCCTTCCACCTGGCAACCATACTGCTAACAGTGAGTTTGGTACCGTTCCATCTACACGGTCATATCATTTCACGCTGCCATCCTTAGTTCAACTTGGATATCCAAGCAACACTCACCTGGTATTTTACAACATTACTCAATGAGATGGCACTGTTTGAAGATGAAACGCTACTTGAGCCATGTTAAAAATTTATACTGCAAGTGATGTGTTACAACAAATTTGAAAACCTTAACAACATGTTTTCTATTCAGCATGTTATTGATTAAAATACTGATATCTGGTCACATCCAATTATGTCGGGTTTGACAGCTGAGATACCATTTCATGCGAACTGAACAACGTCAAATAGAGTTCCCCACGCAACCTCAATCCAATCCACATTTTGTAAAATTATTTTTAAATATCAGAATAGTGTTCATTAGAAGACCAAGCATTGCAAAACAGAGATTACTCTACCTGAAAACTACTTTAACAAACTGTTGGCTTGAATATAGTTATCAGTTTCTAGGAGATTTCAAATTTGCCTCCCTTTATAATACCTGATTGAACTGTTTTAAAGCAGCACACTAAAAATGGCGTATAAAATAAACAGGAGAATACAGTACTACTTTGACAAAGCTGCATTTTATTTTACAGTATTCAAAAAAATGTGATAAACATTTTGAAAGTCTCTCTTTCTCTGAAATGATGGAGGAGAAGAAAAACAGCAGAACGAGTGACTTTAGAGTCCGTGCATCACTTCAAAAGGAGAGAAAAATGCTGTGAGAGAAAGATGACTGTGGATGACAGACTGCCCTTCAGTCCCCCACAGAGTTGGCATGAGATTTCCCTATGGAGTGAGGACAGCAAAAAACAGAAACACACCACCAAACACTGAGCACCGTCTTCGTAAAGAATGTCTTGGCATTGAAAATTCTGTGCGTGAGAGCCCACGTATGCAGGCATCCAAAGTCTCATCTGATGGTGGGATGGTGACTTTGTGATCTCTTTCAGTTTGTGTGGTGTTACTGAGGGGGGAGTGGGATGCCCCTGGGATCAGTAACCTGGCCCTCCTGAAGGTTCTTCACCAGCTGAGCCAACCAGCGCTTGGTAGTGGTATCATCTTTCAGTACCTGGGCAAACGTGGTGTCCTTCAGCTGGTCTGGTAGACACTGGCGAAGGGCCTCTCTGGCTCTGAGGGGGTAGGGAGGGAGGGAGAAACATAAGAGAGCTCAGAACCCGGAAGAGCATAAATATGTGTGCATTGAGTAAACATGATTATCTGGGGTAGGCATGTTGTTCTAGCTGCCTGGCAAGGTCTTACATTTGGAACTGTTTGTGGGTGTCTGGGATGTCTTATTCACTAAGGTACGATGACATCTGTCATTTTGCGATAGAACCACATTAAAACGTTTCTGTATGTCTCCCATCCACTCTTCTGCACAATGCTGGTCACATTAAGCTCACTACGCCTCCTAGAGGTGACTGAGAGTGGATGCGACGCTGTCAAACACTTAAAATACCTTGAGTTGTCAGACAGGCGAAGGTAACAGCGCACGACGTGCTTCAGTAGACGAGCCGAGGGCTCTTTAGACAGCTGCAGGACCATCTTCCCCTGAAAAACAGCCAGTCACATCTCCAGTGAGTCATACCGCCAGCAGAAAAAGAGCACACCAACTGGACTTATGTCATAATTCAAACTGAGTCATGCTGCTTACCAGAATCATGGCGACGTGAGAGAATCGTTCGTAGGTCTGACAGATGTATGCCAGCCCTGTGTCATCCAATAGGATCTTTTGCAGGATGAAAGTTGCGACCTGTTAACGAGACAATCATGACAAAGCAATTTAGCAGCTTAGACGTGATTAACACCTTTGAGATTCTATAGTATGACAGTAATGAATTTGCTTATTTTCATAGAATAATCTAATTCTAAAAATGAAATCTGAAAAGATATATGTTTTGACCATTGTTAACAATTTCATCCCCATCTAGTATCAATGTATTTTGGGTGCAATTGTAATTCTTAAACTTAACGAAACAAAATGCTCTCAGCTATTCTGGCACAGAAGGATCGAACATACCGTCTTGGACAGCTCGCTGCCTGACTCCATAATGCGCAAACATAGGGGAATGATTTCTGTGGTCAGCAGGAAATTTATAACTTCTTGTTCATCTGTTTTCACCAGCGCTCCTTTAAAAAAAAACAACAACAAAACAATACAAACACACACATTACAACGACATCAGCAGTATCAATCTGCAACAAGATTATAGCAGAGCCAAACTTTCTACAACATCCATGAGAAACTACGGAAAATGAGCGGTCACAATACCAATGACTCCAAGACTTGTGAGCCGGAGGTACTCAAAGGGCCTGGTTTTGCTGACGGTGTGCAGAAAGGGGTACAGGAACAATGGGATGTGTGCAGCTAAAAAGGCTGACCTGGGAGTGAGAAAATGCAACAGTGAATACATCATAATTCTCTATGAAGTTAAATATGGTTACTTCAGTAAAGAGGTGAGCATGAGCAGAAACTGGTTCTGTGAGACTGAAGTTACCTTGTCTCTGGATGTGAGGCAACACACTGCAGAAGTGCTAAGGCATTGCATACCCTATTTGACTGATGAGCTGTTAGAGTTGGTGGATTAATGGAGGGATAAATGTTGACAATTTCCTGGAGTTTAAAAGAAAAAAAGAAACACACACACACGATCATTTCACCACTGCCACAAACAAACAGTGTAGGATAAACAACTTCAAATATTTATTTATATGTGTATCACTTAAATTATTACTCTTTAGATGGCTCCTGAAATGATAGCGTACATAGTGACAAATTTAGAGACAATGCAAGGCTACTTCTCAGACATGAGTCAGTAGTGTGGTTAAAAAAAAGAGGGCTTCAAAAGCATTTCAAACAATACTGAGAGGGCATTAATTTGAACACACTGACCCTGAGAATAAGACATACAGCAAAACTATAAGAGACAGTGAACTGTCCATGTCTACGTGAATGTTGTGCAAATTAATTAGCCAGTACAAACTTAACTGACTCAGTAACTGTACCTGCAAGAGTGCTGCTATGGTGCCACATGAGTGCCAGAGCATAGGGGCTAAGTCTGGTACCGACTCCCGCTTCTTACTGAGCTCAAGCAGTGCATTCTCCCGGGTCTCTGGACTAGACAGCTCGTTAATCCACTGGTAGATCTTCTCTCTATCCACTTGCGCCAGCGCTGTGGTTACAGCCTAACGTGCAGAATGAAACAGAACAATGACTTGACTGAAAACCCATGAAAACAATAATCCAAAACAGTTGAGCTTACACTGGGTAGAACTACTGCTCATATACTTCAACTAATGCCGCAAGAACTGGCGTGAATGTTCTGTGTGCGCTAGTCGCCAAAAAAATCTCCGTTAACGTAAAAGTTCAGTGAGCTAACTGCTCAGTAGTGACAGATACATTCATTCACTTGTTAAATATTCCGTATAAACACTGTTGCCGTATTGTTGCAAAGGAAGCACGATTTCATTAACGAAAATTCATTTGTCCGTCTACTTGGCTATAAAAGACATTTGTGGGTGAATTACATGACGTCTAGTTTTTAGCTGTGAGCTAGCTAGCTAACAATCGGGCTAATAGCACTGCTTCCTTTCGTAAGGCCCAAGTGCTAATATTGGGAGAAAATGACGATAAAGTTTAGAGAATTCTTACTGCTCCTGTAGCCAGCATTCTTTGAAGCGTCCGAACTTGATCTCCTGGTAGCTGCTTGGTACCTATTTTAAATTAAGATAGAACAATTTCACGAACATTTGAAATTCTCTGTTGTGGAAACAGAGACACTCCGTGGAGCGCCAGGTTCATAACCTTTTACGTCATAACGCATAGTTATTGATCACGTGGTTCAGACACAGCACTGTGATGCACGTTGTACCAGTCTCCAGGAGGGGGTAGTAACACGCCCGCGAGAAGGTTTATTCACTTTTGATTTGTTTCTGTTGAGTGCGCGTGCTCTCAAGGGTTTTTTGAACGTGCCTAGAAACATTTATTTATGCACCGTCCTCTTTGTACATAAAATGGCCTCCAGTTATTTTACAGCTGATTGGATTATAGAGGTTTTTGAATGAGATACGTCTGTTAGTTTCAAGGGCCAGGGAGACGCTTATGTGCAGTGCCCTAAAATGAATAGGCCTCTAGTTATGAATATGGTTAAGTGGTCTAAAGGAGATGTGCTAAGATTTACACTACTTACACATTTGAATTTGATACTGATCACTACAATTACTACTGCAACCACAACGAACAGCACTACCTCACCCCCTAATCCTTCACACACAAAAAGCATTACAATTAAGAAGATTTTCAGAAAGTGTAGTCATATATATAATTCCAGACATAATTCTAGTCTATAATTGTGAATGATGGTCACTGTAAATTTTGAATTTATGGCTGCCTATGTAAGAAAGTACTCGGGACAGTCATCCTAACACAGTGACAAAGGGAACGGAGGGCGTTCTTTCCGCACCAATGGGTATGCTTGATTTAAACTGTTTGTGTTCTTAACAAAAAACACCTTTTCAACAGCACCCTTCAGTTTGGTTATTCAGTAACCACACTCCAAAGGCCTCTAATTGATTTTTTTTTTTTGTTTTTGTTTGTTTTTGTTTTTACAAAATGATGCAATACTTGGATTTAGATGAACAAGTAATTCATTAAACTCAGGCTGTTCTTGAGGCTAATTATGTCAACTCTCACCTGTTTTCATGGGAATTTGGTTACTGTGGTCCACAGTCAATGTCTCCTCATTCATTCATTTACCCATAAGAATAGATTATTGAAAGAGAACTGAAAACTCGAGGAGAACTACATCATTCTGCCATTACAGCGTTGGACAGAGTGAAATAAATTTTGTCACCTCCTCAAGTTTAGGGTTGGCCCAATATTTAGACCATATCCAAGTTTATAACCTTTTTAGCTGAATGCAGTGTCCAATTTAAGAATGGTCCTCTAGAATGATATATCTGATTGTTGTCTGATTGCATATGCCTTTGGGATCTGGACTCTTCCCTTGACCATGATCTCTGGAGGGGGAAGACTGATTGTTAACTGACCTACATACAAGATAGTTAATGATTCCCCAGACGCATTGGGCTGTCTGCCTGGATGCTTTTAAAGGACCGTGTTGAGGTACAAGGGGCCCTGTAAATGTTTGTGAGTCGGTGTAAGAGAGATCAGACTGTGATTTCTCTGTGCCATGGCTAAACTGGTGGAATGTGTGCCCAACTTCTCAGAGGGCCGAAATAAAGAGGTAAGGAGGGTCAAATAAGACTTTGAAATGGGAGACAATGAATGTCAGTTTGATGAAGTATATCAGAAGCACATTGTACATGCTGGAAAAAAGGAAATATCAACTATACTGGTTGATATATGTCAGTTAAATGTTTTTACAGAAAGGTGCTGTGTGATGAAAAACAAGTAACTGTCAGTTGGTTTACACATGATGTAACTTTACCTGCACCCAGATGAAGCAGATTTGGTGATTACTGTCATCATGTATATTATGTACGATTGGATCTCATTTGTAAAATGTTTATAAAATCACTCAACATATATAACTACACTGACATGATTTTATGGAGGAATTCAAAACCAAAATAACATGGGTAATTTTTTGGCAACAACTTTCAAGTTTTCAATTTTAAAGATTTTCATAGCTTACATTGATTAGGAGCATGGTAAGTAACCTCAGCAGAGGAGCACTGGACATTCATTATTATAGAGAATTAGAGACAAACAATGATCAGGCAGAGTCACACACTTATTGCTGTGGGTTTGTGCGTGCATGTCTGTGTGTGTGAGCGCACAAAAACATTTTAAATCACTGTTTTTGTTTTTGTTTGCCAGGTTATTGATGCCATTGCAGATGCCATCTCTGGGACTGATGGGTGCAGTTTACTGGATGTGGACCCAGGATCCTCCACCAACCGCACAGTCTATACCTTTGTTGGGTCCCCACAGGCAGTGATAGAGGGGGCACTGAACGCAGCCAGAACTGCCTTCCAACTGATCGACATGTCAAAGCACTCAGGTAAACACAGCTTTGTTACACCACCACACACTCTGATATTCCCCCTTGGATACCTGCAAAAAAATGATTAAGACCATTTTTAAATCTGTACAAACGAATGCTGACTTGCAGTATCATTTGCAACAAACAAAACATCAATCTTATTAGGTCCTGTGAAACACAGTGAGTCAATCTAACAGGGTGAACATAACAAAAAAAATCTTAGCTGACTGCAGGCCTTTGTGCATTAACTGTATTAAATTGAATAATATTGCATAAAGAGCTATACGCATCAACAAATATGATTCCACACCCAATAAATCCTGAGGTGAAACTGCAAAAGCATTTGATGAACGTATGTGGAGCTGCTACGAGGGATCCCTGTTGCTCTGTCCCACTAACACTGTTGAAATATTGGTTGGTCTTGAGGTCACAGTAACCTTTGTATTTCTGTTCAGTAAGGCAGTGTAATCTCTGTAATTTTTGTGTAACGTTTACATAACTGCATCCGTTGGTTTCCAGGTGAGCACCCACGCACAGGTGCCATGGATGTATGCCCCTTTATCCCAGTTCAGAATGCCACAATGGAGGACTGTGTGAACTGTGCCAACATTTTTGCTCAGAAGTTGGCAGAAGTGCTACATGTGCCAGGTCAGTGGTTCTCTCATGATCATCCAGAGCACTGTGTTTTGTTTTCCCTGTGAAGGCGGTTTATGGGCTTTCATTGCACGCTCTATCCCACGCAGTGTATTTGTATGGAGCAGCGGCTCGGACAGAGAGCAGGAGGTCGCTGCCAGCCGTGCGTGCGGGAGAGTATGAGGCTCTGCCGGAAAAGGTGAGACCTCTGGGCATTGATTTCACACTGTTTCATTTGTCTCTTGGTTTGGATATGATGTCCAGTTTAGACTGATATTCTAATACAAAAACATAGTTTACAAAATCTGAGATGGCGAGATAATTTCCTAAATGCGCTTTATATTACACTCTTATAAATTACAGTGAAAATATTTGTCGTAGACATTTGACAATCACGTGACATCTCATAATTATTCTTATCCGAATGGAATGGAATCCCTCGGTAATCTCAATCAATACCAAAAGATGTTAATGTATACCAATTTTCAACAAATGTAAACTCAAATGTACAATTAGTATGACACACAAATTAGTTGTAAAGCTTTTGGATAAGGCTGCAGAATGTGGAGCGCCTCTCTCTCGCTCTCTCTCTCTCTCTCTCTCTCTCTCAGTTAAAGAAGAGTGAGTGGGCACCAGACTATGGCCCTGCCACTTTTGTGCCATCCTGGGGTGCCACAGTGACAGGGGCTCGTAAGTTCCTGATTGCCTACAATGTGAACCTGTTAAGCACAAAGGAACAAGCCCATCGCATTGCCCTCGATATCCGAGAACAGGGAAGAGGCAAAGACCAGGTATTTCATGCATTCAGCTTTGCTCTGTGTTAAGAGACATTTTCCTCTGTCGAGCATTCTTGGCTAGATATTTTCGTTGAATCCCATGTTAACGTTCACTTTAACCCACCTTGCTCGTAACATATTCACCAACAAGAATATGTCACTCTTGACTAAAATGACACCAAGTAACAATGGAGAGAGAGATTAGAGGGAGGTTAGAGGGCAAACCAGAGCTGAGAACTCCAAAAAAAAAAAAGTATAACTCTATTCTATGTTCACCCCTATACAGACCTATCCGGCCTTTGCTTTTGTTTTCCTTACTTAAAGTTTATCTAAGATTTTGACTGAAAGATGTGAGGAATTTGAAGCAAAAAAATCAGTTTTATCCAAAATCCAAATATTTCACTTTAGGCTGATTTTCAAGTGTTTGGTAAATTTTTCTGTCTGTTTTCATTGTAGCCAGGTCTTCTGAAAAAGGTACAGGGTATGGGCTGGTACCTGGAGGAGTCTAACTTAGCTCAGGTGTCCACCAACATCCTGGACTTTGAGTTGACCCCACTGCACGTGGTTTATGAAGAGATCTGCAGGGATGCTCAAGTAAGCAGTACTCCAGCTTCACTCTGCGATACCAGAGTTGAATTCAGTAGTTTTTTGTCAATTCATGACTGAGCGCTTCTGTCCAGGATTTGAACCTGCCTGTAGTAGGATCTCAGATTGTGGGCCTGATCCCACTGAAAGCAATGCTGGACTGTGCTGAATTTTACATCCAGAAAGAAAAGCTCTTTGTCGTGGAAGAGGAACACAAAATCCGGCTGGTGAGAACTCTAAATCAAACATTCTTCGAACAATGCTTTGTTGTGGTCTAGTTTGTTTTGTACAGACTCAATATGTTTGCCTCCAGGTCATCAGCAAACTGGGGTTGGACTCTTTGGGACCTTTCATCCCTAAAGAAAGGATCATAGAGTGAGTTTAAATTCTTTTTTATGCTATGAAATGACTGCATCCAATTTTTCAAATGAGCTGATGGATCTCTAAAATGATGTTTCTCTCTGGATCAAATTTGCAGATAAACGTCAGTTAGATGTTTTTACACTGGTCAAAGACTGAGTGGATGTCTGATTGAGTTTTTCATTGTAAAGTATCACTTGGGGTGGTTTCTGATTGGGTGTATGGCGCTGACTGATCATGATGACAGAGATCTTACAGGTCAGTGGTGTTGTTACAGGTACATGGTGGATTCCTCTCAGGATGACAAGCGTCTGGTCACTCTGTCTGTGCAGCAGTTTGTCCGCAGTGTTGGTGCCAGAACAGCAGCTCCAGGAGGAGGCTCGGTGTCTGCTGCTATCGCTGCCATGGTGACAAGTCCTTATCCTTCTTTAGCTTGCTCTGGTCCAGGAGAGCTCTGCTCTGTTTTAAATAAGATTAGTAGAAGACATCATCTTAATTGTAATTTAGATAGCTAAATATGTCTGAATAACTATCTGGCTGGTGCATGAATATACTGCACAACTGAATGTGCTGTTCTCATTCTCTCTCTCTCTCTCTCTCTCTCTCTCTCTCTCTCTGGTACCAGGGGGCTGCTCTGGGCTCTATGGTGGGGCAGATGACTTATGGAAAGAGACAGTTTGAGTCCCTGGATGGAGTGATGAGAAAAATCATCCCACCATTTCATCAGGCCATGAATGACCTCCTGGTCATGGTGGATGCTGACTCCACAGCCTTCAACAGCTACATGGTAAGAACTGAACATACATGCTTTCAGCAGTGCTGAGAAAGTTTATTCAGATGACTATGGAGTTCCCAAAGCTTAAGTAATGCATACTACTTAAATAGTACTGGTTAACCGATTTAAAAGAGATTAGTTCATGTGTTTCTATTTTACTGTCATATCATATTGTTGTGGTTTGCTACTTTTGGTTGAAAATAAATAATTGAGAGGGAAAATACAATTAAGACTTGGAAGCACAAAATGAAGAAGAAAAAAAATATATTTAATTTGTTAGCTGTTGTAGTAACAGCACAGGGTGTAGTGCCAACCTGGAATGCTTGTTTGTCCTGTTTCCATTCAGGTGGGGCATTAGAAAATGCAGTGCTCCACCATTCACAAAAAAAATGGAAAAACTAATCTGACATATGAATGAACATTTTGGTTTTTTACGTAGCTAACATAGTTTTTAAAGGTCTGTCTTCCAATCTTTTGTTTCAGGCTGCGTTGAAAATGCCCAAAACTACAGCAGATGAAATGAGACGGTACTGGCAATAGAATCAAAGCTGTGATGAGCTCATCATCTTTCCTTTGTTTAATAACCTCCACCTTTTTTCTGATGTACCCTTTTGAACATCACATTTTTATCTACAGTCCATATTGACATAGCTAAAGATTAAAAGAAACTATCCCAGTTTTCTTTGAACAAAGGGGGCCCTCACAGTGAACAGACAGGCATGAAGGAACACGCCATATATTACAGCAAGCAAAAGGCTTCACACCATGCCTAGTTTATAGATATGCATTTAATTAAACCTCCGTCACACACACAGACGTATAAACACTCACACACTCACTACAAGTAGAACCTGTTTCTTTTTCTCAATGAGTCAGAGAATGTCCTGAAAATGTTCTGTCTCATGCTGCTGCATTTGAAACAGAGAGAGCAACATACCTGAACAAACACACACACACACCTGGTCTATCTAATTTCAAAAAGCCATGGAGTCTGTCTGTAGTCTGCCTTTACTACGGTGGCTGTCTGCAGAAGTCTCACTCTAGATCAGTGCCAACTAATTTAGTTCTCTGACATGAGCCGCGTTTGTTAAGAAACTACGGCAGAATCAAGAAATGCTCAGACAGGTTAGTTACTAATCATGAGAGGAATGTGTAATGGGGACACCACCGACCTGCTCCTCTCTATACCTCTCCAGAAGAGAAGCGGCAATGCAAGAGGGCCTAAAAAAGGCCGTGGGTGTCCCACTGTCCCTCGCTGAGAGAGTCAGTCTGCTCTGGCCTTCTCTCAAAGAACTGGTACTCTATGGAAATGTGGCCTGCAAGTCTGACGTCCAGGTGAGAGAACTTACTTTGGTGTGAAAGATTGTAAAAATGCCTAGAACATTTTGTCCTGTGTAAAGGATGTCATCACGTGTACGGGAAAAGAGCTTAAATACATAAAGGAAATGGCACTGACGCTTGCTCACACTTGCTTAACAACATTTAGTGGTTTTACATAGCTCACATGCCAGTGTATATCAGCAGACATTTACACACGTTGACTGAGTGCCTTCCTACACTGTGCAGGTGGCAGCAAAAGCTCTTGAGACAGCAGTTTTCGGAGCGTATTACAACGTAATCATCAACCTCAAAGACATCACAGATGAATCCTTCAAGAGTGCTGTGAGTTTTGATTTTCTGCAAGAAGAAATTCATCAAAAATATTTCAATCCATAGTAATACTCTGAAAATTCAAGAATGAACATCAATATGATTATGAAGCACAATATTATAAATTCTGTTTTCTGTAAAAACATATATTTAGATACGCGTGTCCCTCTGTCGAGTTTTGACGTCTGGTGAACTTTTATTTTTCTATGTTAGCAGTCATGTATTGCTGACAATGCCTTTTCTTATAGACTAAACAGAGAGCATCAGCACTACTAGAAGAGGCCAGGAACTGTGCCAGTGCTGTCCTGGAAGCTGCAGAGAAAAGGCAGTGAAGACCCAACGCTTCACTTTACGGCTCCATGGGCAGAGCAAGTGGCCTTACCTCATGTCTATCAGCCAAAGACATAAGACTGGAAAAGAAAGATATCACATATTCTTCAAGAGATAGAGGGGGAAGATGTACACATTTTCATCAACAAATGTACAAATAAAGCAAATCTGAATGAAATGTTGGCCGCATTTCTAAATGTATTTTTAACACTTTAACACAATTTTAATGCCTAAGCCTGTGTGAATGAGCCAACTGGCCATAGCCATCCTAATAGTATTATTGTTTTTTCCAGATATCAATTAAACTTTGCACAATTACATGACATGTGTCCTATTTCTCATTTCAAAAACGCATTGGCAATAAGCAAACATACCTGAAAGAAACAATAGGAAGATTCAATGCAGCGTTTGCTCAGACTCCACCCCTGTGGCAGCCCCACCTTTACAGTGGTAAAGTATAATGTTTAGGGTGGAGGGGAGTGGTGTTTCATACTGGATCCTTCCACAGGAGTAACCACTACAGTGTGAGTACTTCTCAGTGATCAGTTCTTACTCAACAAAATATTTGCATTGCTGTGTTTATAGTGGACATTCTGATAAATCTTGAATGGATATGTAACTTTATTCTGATCTCTGGAGCCCATATATGTCATCTTATACATCTGATTATATTTGAAGCATTTAAATGAGTTTTATAAAAGCATTTGATAAATAATACAGGTAAAGTGTCACACTGGTATAGAAAATATAGTTTGCTATATGTGCAGTTGGAATGGCAAATAATTTTGCTTTTGAAAATAAATAAATTTGATTTTTTTTATGGTTGTGGATGCCCGTCAGACCTGCTAAACCTCTGACAACAGAACTAAACATGTCTGTCTTTGCCTTTGATGCCACCAAATGAACTCTGACAAACATAACAGACCGGTTTATAAAACTGTGATATATATATGATGAGTATGTACTGTTCTCCACCCCTACAGGGCTTTTACCATTATCCAGCACAATGTTCAGCTCCAGCTCAGGTCAGACACGTTTCTAATTCTTATTTATTTATTTATTCATTTATTTTTACCAGGAATGGAATTACCAGGAATCTTACCCTTATCTTACCCTGACATTTTAAAAGACATTGTATTTAATTAATATGTACTTTCAGGAAGCGCACACCCCTCTGGATATGATTTAGGTCCTCAGCATCCCCCAGGCGACACGGATTGTGGCCCCACTGGACGTCACAGAGGGAGTGATCCAGACGGTGGTGCTCCGGAGGAGCACCGTTCCCGTAGGCATGATCAAGATGACCCCCACCGTGAGCCCAGGCACAGTGATGATCACCGTGATTACCACGATGAGCATGATGATCGCCGCCAAAGAGAACACCGCGATGATCACTCTCCTGAGCGTGGAGGCCATAAAAGTGATGAGCGCAGGCATAGTGCCGATCAGTACGACCACTGTCGCGAACGCAAGCACAGCGGTGAGCGTCACAGGCGCAAACACAGTGGAGAGCGCAGACACAGCCATGGCAGCAGCAGTAGCGATGATGACGATGACAAGCACGGCCATCATGGTCATCGCGGTCATCATGGCCACGGCCGCGGACGTGGGCGTGGTCGCGGTCACGGACGTGGTCCTAAGTGGTAGACGGACGAACAGAAAGAGGTAACATTGCACTGAACATACTGAACAGTTTCTAACTTTACAACCTTAGCTTTATCTCTAAACAGCGACAGGAAATTTTCATTGTACCCTTGAACGTCTTAAATGTTTCTGAAATGTGAAACAGTTGCATTCCAGAACCACACAAAATTAAATAGATCATGTAAATACCGCCCACTGTGTTTCAGAAAGAGCAGGGTTTGAATTATGGGAGAGGATTGGGGGGGTCTGACTTGGACCCCCCCCCCCCCCCCCCCCTCAAAAGAGGTAAAAACAACAGTTCGGGGGTGGTCCAAACATTTTTATATCCTATGCTTTATATAGCTCTGGAGAAAAAGCTATCCCCCCCGATTGTCATTGTATAAGTTGCACCCTGAGGAAGAGCATTGCTTCAAGCCCGAAATTTAACTGAACTAAACTAATCACGTCTTCAGTGTATGCCTTTCTCCAAACCTACTCAAAACAATGGCATGCAATCTCTTTTGAAGACTTACAGCTCTGACTATCAAAAATTGCTAGTCATTTTAAATTTGGAAAATACTTTGGACATTTTGGTAGGTAATTTCAGTGATTGCCCTTGTTTTTACATTAAGGAAATATGCTTCAAATTTCAGTCAGCAATCTGATTTACAGCCTTGCGGGGCTTGAAGGCACTAGGCTACTTGTCTTTTCACTCTTGATAATAAAATACACCATATAATCTCTTGCAGTGAGGAAGAGAAAACAGGATGAAGGAAACAGAAGACTGTGTCGTCTGTGGCTAATTCAAAGGAGGTTTATAACTATTGCTGTGCCCTGTTTTACATTTATGCAGATGCAATTCAGTGCAAAAAAAAATAAATCAATCAATCAATACACAGGTCTAGAGGAACCTATTTTGCTCTCATTCTCTTTTACTTTGCTGATTTTGAGACAACAAAACACACCAATTTCAAGGTTTCTTTTAACCCTTAGGCCCACTAAATTCAGTTCAGCCTAATTTTAATTGAAAATTAATTTGAATTCATAACTTTGAATTTTCACCTGTTGATTTTGAATGAATTTTGTTCCAAGCGCAGGGAAATCTTGAAAGAAGCATCATTCTAATTCTCAACAACTCCAGCAGATGGCAGTCTACTGACATAATGTTATAGTTCTTGCCCAGACAACAAATAGAAAAGACGCATGCATTAAAGCTTCACTACACAATATGCACTTCACTCCGGAATTTCAGTTGATAACTTTTCAGTACCCACATACTGTTGACGTTTACAAAATGCCAGAAACTGTTCCAGAAGCTGTTGCAGATCTTGCATGTATAAAGTATTGTAAATATGTAGATTACTGTGGGCTCTTCCTCTTGCCTCTCTTTTTACTATTTCATTGTCATCTCTGGATGGTGTGGTCAGGTTTACCACCTTCTTTGGAATGTTTGAATGGCTCTTACCTTGTGCAACCTTGATAGTCTTTTGTTTTTATAAAAACAAAGGCAGCTCTGCTTAGTAAACAGGCAGAGAGTGAAAGTGAGAGAGAGAGAGAGAGAGAGAGAGAGAGAGAAAGAGAAAGAGGTGGATTTCATGATCTTTTAGTGCAGGTATTATCAGTCACTCCTGTGCTGAGTGCAAAGAATTCTGACAAGTAAGATCATTTTAAGATCATTGCTTTAATATACTGTAAAATCTTAGCATGGTTACAATACACAGTGTTACATGCCACATGTGGCATTGTAGCCATACATATCAGATGCTTTTATCATAGTCAGATGTTTAGACTACTTTAAGAAAGAGAGAGAGAAAGAGAAAAAGAGAGGGACAGATAGAGAGAGAGAGGGAGAGAGAGAGAGAGAGGGAGGGAGATTACGGTAGATCACACTCTATATAAGGTATGTCTTTATATCTGTTGTTCATTTCCCTCCATTGCTGCATCGCTAGTGCTATGACGTCCTCTGCCATCCTCTGAGCAAAGTCCAGCAGTAGTAGCTTCGTCTTGGGGGGAGAGGGACTCGACTCCTCCTGCCGGGTGTCAGTTGCCAAAAGGGCCTGCCCCTCATCCTGATTCATTTCCATCTCTGCTTTATTTACTATAGCTACATCTTCAACAGGAAATTTCTGCTTCGATTTGACACACCCCATTGGAGAAGGAATTCAGCTTTGGCTGTTTGTGGGTATGGAGCAGAAGTCAGTATGAAAGTATCAGAGATTCAGATTCCTTTGAAGACTAGCACGCAGGTCCGTTATGCCACTCAAGGAGTTCTTTGATAACACAAAAAAAAATAGCACAGAGAGAGAGAGAGAGAGAGATTCTCAGCTTCCCAAAAGTAGCCTAAAGTAGTTTGTTCATGCCATAAAGATTACTTAAACCAAAAATAAAAGCTGTTGTGTTTGCAATGAAAACAATGTAGACTCTGGTTAGGTGCTTACTCAGAAACTACATAGTTCACTTATGTGGCTTCCTACCACAACACATTTACTGTACCATCATTTTGGCCGCAACAGCTGGAGGTGCCCGGTCGCTCTGGAGTTATGATAGACGAATATTTGACAGTTCTTAACACTCGCTGTAGTATTACTCGGTTCTTACCTATTTTGATAACCTGGCACTTACGACTCGCCACACCGTTCTCTGCATGCTCACACCGCGAAACCAAAGCTGAAAGTGAATGCAAAACACTGTGTGCGGCTATACCCCCTCTAGTGGCACGCTTTCCACTATAAACATGAGCGTGCACCCAAACTCCTGCACACTTTCTTCAGGTGTGGCTAGTTCACACAAGTGTTTCAATTGTACTGGTTTACATTTCCCGATTAAAACATTTCTGCCACCACGAGGACTTCAACTGTGAAGTAGGCTATTGAGCCCTCAGAAGTGACCCACACATTTAATCTCAGAGCACTTGATTGTGACCCATATGATCACTAAAACGGACCCCAAAAGTTAGACAGTATTCGTTAGTCACACTCTTGATAGGCCTGGCTATCATCTGCTCGACCAATCAAAAGATTTACTCGGCAGGGTGTCCGAAGTCGTTGTATATAAGAAACCCTCCCCGAGTATCAGCCAATAGCTGCTTAGGGAAGTGCGTAAAGTGGGGTTACCCGAAACGGACGAACGGAGAAAAAAATCTCATACGAGCTGAGAACATGCTTCTTATTGTTTGCTTAAGTTTTTTGAGCTTACTGGGATCAAGAAGTTCAAGCGACAGTACAACTCCTCAATCACTAATAACGTCAGAGGAGAGCGAACAGTGCTCAACGTGTGATTTTCGACAGCAGAACAAGCTCATGCGGCTTCATTCAATCAAGTCCCAAATTTTAAGTATACTACGACTTGAACAAGCACCAAATATCAGCAGAGACACCGTTAAACAGCTCTTGCCGAAAGCTCCCCCTTTGCAGGAACTTCTTAATCAATATGAGCAAAAAGGTGGAATTGCTGAGGATGAGGACCAAATCACCACTGAAACGATCATTACTATGGCTACGGAACGTAAGTACTCTGCATTTTGCACACCACTGGTAAATACCCTGTATATGGACCAGAATGAAGTGTGTGGATGCGTTTAAGCCTCCGAGCGCAAAATGGAGATGTGATTCCAATTCGGAGTGGGATTCACTCGATTCAGAATAAGTTCGTTTGCGCACACGCCTCAGGATCCTGCGGCTCTCCCTCCTAAATCTACATTAGTCTCTTTGACACTTACATGTATGCAACAATACAAACGAAGTCGTGACAGATGATTACATTTGTAACTGGAGACTTTTTTCACTAAGCATTTACGCACAGCAGGTCGTAAGTATCGACCTGGTGAAGCTGCAATGCGGTTTCAACAGATCATCTTTTTTCTTTAACTTTTTTAAAAAACAATTCATACTTTTATTTCCTTATTTTTGTCACCATTTGCAAATAATTCCGAGCAAATAATTTCTCACCGTCTTTTCTCATTAGCCCAGTCCATCGCCCAAGTTGACGGAATGCCGAGATGTTGTCTATTCTCACTCAGCCCAAAGATTCTTCCCAACAACATCATTAAAGCTCAGTTGTGGATATACCTCCGCCTGGCAGAAGAGGCAACAACAGTTTACCTGCAAATATCTCGTCTTAGACCAGCCTCTGAGGGTAACACCCGAGCTCGGATCCGTTCCCTGAAAATCGATGTAAATGCCGACACCAACCCATGGCAAAGTATCGACATGAATCAGTTACTTCAGTCTTGGCTCAGGCAGCCAGAGACCAACCTTGGCATCGAGATTAAGGCGTTCGACACCAAAGGAAAGGACCTCGCTGTCACCTCTGCAGAAACCGGAGAGGAAGGGCTGGTGAGAAAGCGTTTTATGTGTTTTTTAATTTCGCCTACTTCTGACAGAAGTATTATTATTATTATTATTATTATTATTATTATTATTATTATTATTATTAAGGGTAATGTCAAATCAGCTGTTTTTGTATAATTCCATTGCACATCAAAAGTGCATGGAGCAGGTGTGTCTGTGCATTCTGGACCATAGGTTTCAAAATCCAGATTATTCTCTTTGTCCAATTTGAAAATGTTGCCCCTTTCATGTCTTTGGCACTTTTTTTTTTTTTTTTTTTACAAATGTAACTTTCCATTTACATTTTTAGCAACCCTTCCTGGAGGTGAAAATATCAGAGAACCCTAAGCGAATTCGGCGCGATTCCGGTCTCGACTGCGACGAGCATTCCCCAGAATCACGCTGCTGCCGTTACCCTCTTACAGTGGATTTCGAGGATTTTGGCTGGGATTGGATTATTGCCCCAAAACGCTACAAAGCCAACTACTGCTCGGGGGAATGTGAATATATGCACCTCCAGAAATACCCTCACACTCACTTGGTCAACAAGGCTAACCCACGTGGTACCGCAGGACCCTGCTGCACCCCCACCAAAATGTCACCGATCAACATGCTATATTTCAACGACAGGGAGCAGATCATTTACGGCAAGATCCCCTCCATGGTGGTGGATCTGTGTGGTTGCTCCTGAGTTAGTGTTTTTCACTTTGCCGACTGCCTGAACGTTCTCAGGATCTGTAAGAGTTACAGTAATGCAGATTAACCTGTGTGTTGTCCCTGCACAAAAGAACTGAGTAAGCAGAAAAGAAGAAGAAACGTGCAGTTATAACTCCAAGAACATGATTCTAATGTTTTGGACGTTAGACTATTGCTTATTATGAAGGCTTCATGTGTATGGTGAAACAGGGGTTGTGAAATTTGTATTGTCAATAGTTAGAGTACAGGAGTGGTTGTGTGTACATATGTGATATGTGTTGTGTGTTTGCGCGTGTGTGTTTGCGTGTATGGTCTTTGGGGAACAGGGAGTCATTGTTTGAGAGAATGGTTATTATAATAATGAGCTACATTGCTATTACATTGTTATTACGATAATGGCGCTGTAGTTATGATGTAATGTATGTAAATAATCCATCAGAAGATATGACCATCTATTATATGAATCAGTTTCTAACAGGTTTATCACATTTGGTATATTTCACACACACACAAAAAAAATGAAATCATTACATATACTCATTATTCTCAAATGCCTGTGAAGTGCCACGTCCTCCAATAACCCAAAACAAGAGGACAGAACTGACACCGCTTTCGACATTACAGCTGCATCATAGCTTTTTAAAGAAATAAACCGTGCATTCAGGGGACGTGAACTTTCCTTTTCCCCCCGAGCTTTATTTTTCCCTTTGGAGGTCTCTTGCTGTGACAAAGGTCTCTGTAGTGAACAGTAGATCTCTGCCCTTTCTGTGAGGACATTGAGTGCAAGCACAGATGTTCAAACTTCAGCCTGTTCAGAAAACTAGCCATAGAGTTTCCCTTTGAACGTTTCCACTCCTTTGGTCTCACACAAGTTCATGATTCTTTTAATGCGTAATAAATAATAAGATACAATTAGTTCACGCCGCCTGGTTACATTGTAAAATTCGTCCAACTGATTTGTGTTTCAGCTGAAACCCCTCTGGTATGCTCCTGTGAAGTGCATAGCAGCTGATGTAAATATACAGTGCGCCGAGTTTCAATTGGGAATTCCTTACTCGGCAATCGCAGTGGTATCTTGGGAAGTCAGGCTAAAATGCTGACCTGCACATTATGGGTTCCGATGGGAAAAAGAGAATTTTTGGCATTCAAGAATTACTGCTGTCAGTGGGTTCAAAGTTAGGCAGGATCCAGTCATGCTTTTGAATCATAGGCCACAATGTGTATCTTTGAAGTCACTTGCACCGAAGAGCAATGTCCAACTGTTCAGGGAGGGATATTGTTCTCTAAAAGCGGCCAACATAACCAGAATGTTTCGAGTGTGTTGTTTCAGATAATATTTTTGGAGACTCAGCAATCAAGTACAGTCAGCACACATAGTCCCAAGACAAGAAAAGAACCACAAGAAATTTCCGCAGTGTGTATAGGATAGTTATGTAAGCCCAATTCATTGAGTTTAAGCACCATTAACACTTTCTTAGGCAATAGTCTTAATATCATTATCTTGGTAACATGCAAATGACAGAACAGGATATGGGGATAATATGATAAATGTATCGCTGTGTTTGCCTTTTGACATGTATAGTGCCTAAGTTGGCAGTGAAACACATTATAACATGAATCTCTTATCTTTGCTTTTAACTTGCTGGTGGATTCATCATAGCAACTGAGTCTTGTCAATTTACAGTATCTAAGTAAGGGTTGTATTGAGGTTGAAGGTATTGTATTACGTTGTCCTTTCAGTGAAGTGATTTCACACTTTTCACAGTTTCAAGGGTATTACTCATGTACAGATGGAGACATCTTGTGGTCAGAGGTGGGTAGTAACGCATTACGTTTACTCCATTACATGTACTTAAGTATATTTTCCCAATAAATTGTACTTATAGGAGTAATTTTAATGCATAATACCTTTAAATCTCCCTTGAGTACATTTACCATTTAAAGATATACTTCTACTCCATTACACTAGACTATACACTTCTTGCTATTTTTATTTATTAAATGACTTCACATGGGTTCTACAACGTCGACTGCTCGGGTTCTACAACAGCCTCTACAACGTTGACTGCTTTGATGCACGTTTATATGACAATCAGCAGTATTTACACACATTGTTAACACTGCATCATTATAGAGAGCACGGAGGCAGCTAGCGTCAGCTAAGTGAGCTGCATGAAACAGACAAAAGTGTTGCCACAGCACTCGTTTCAATGACGGAGAAGAGATTTCGGAGATTTGGGACGTTGCACCAAACTTTTAGTAAGCTCTTCACCTGCACCCTCTAGTCTCTGTCTCTTGGGACGGAGCAGTAGCGACCCTCTCCATTTCATACTCTAACATTCCCAAATAAACATCAGCAGAGAGACCTTCTTACTGGTTGCTTGATGTTATGAAATAAACTCAAAAAAGGTTGCTGTTATCCACAACCCACCCCTTGGTGATGGAGCACGGGGGCTCAGAATTCTTAGCTACAAGCCTGCACACATACATACCTTTTTAAAATAAATGTGAAGTTACAGAGAAAATCACTGAAAGACAAGGCGTTGCCAACTTTAGATGAGTTTGTAATTAATGTCTGTTTCACTGCTGATATTTCAGTACTGCATCGAAGCACACAATTTTGCTAAACGTATAGGATAGAATGGCTCCGCTATTTTAGGCTTGTCTTTATGTTGAGGCTTGTCTTTACATTGATTGGAGTTCAGCAGTCACCTTACTGAGTGACTCTTTAAGACAGGATCAGTATTCACCCTCTCAAACAGACACACACACACACACACACACACACACACACACACACACAAAAGTTCATACACACACAAATGGACAAACATAAGTAAAGACCAGAACCTTGTTAAGTTATAAGAGATTAAACAGTGCTGTGACTTTGGTATGAGTCTCAAAAGATTTATGTTAAGAAAAAATGGAAGAGATGTTATTACCATTAAGCTAGTTTGGAAGATTTATGAAACTAACTTGTGGCAAAATTGCCTTAATTTATGTCATTTGGTAAATATATAATTTATTATTTTTTATATATTTTTTTTTATTAGGAATATGATTTAGTACTTGAATGAGCAGATTTTATGTTGTGTTCATTAGACAAGCACTTTAAATTTTTATTTTGGGCATAAGTGATATTCTGATACACTTGAATGTAATACATTATAGATTTAATAAATCACATATGAAGTTACTCGCTATGTGAGTAGCCATTTTATGAGATTCTTTTTTACTCATACTCAAGTTGTTATTTTGATGAGTACTTTTACTTCTACTTGAGTCATTATTATTATAAAGTAACGATACTTTTATTTGAGTATAGTTTTTGCTTACTCAACCCACCTCTGCTTGTGATGTTTTGGTGAATACATTTACAGACATCAAACACCCAGAACCTAAGGCATATCCAATTGTAATTACACCCTCATTGAAACTTTATTTGAAAAAAGAAAGAAAGAAAGAAAATTGGATAGCAATAAATGGAGTGTAAGGCTTCCACGACATAGGTTTCAACACTGATCTTCCAAGGTGTATGTCAAAGGCCTTTCACTCATAACCTCCTTTTAAAGAGTCACAAAATATAAATGAAATTTTTGGTAATAATAATAATAATTATTATTACTATTATTATGAGTTGTGAGAGTTGTTTTAGCTTAATGTATTGTATACATCAGTTCAATTTATTTGACAATTTATTACATTTTTGACGCGTTATTCTCTATTATTTTCTTTTGCTTTTTTTATTGATGAAAACATACTCTCCTGTTTACCTGCTGGGCTGTCGTTCCATGCAGCCTACCATACATTTCTCTAAGTTTCAGTTTCCTATAAACCATGTGACCAACGCAAGCTATTCCAGGCATCGTTTCACCCCCACCACGCACTGCGTCAGTGTGAAGCGGTGGAAATGTCAAGTCGTTTTGATTGGCTTTCCAAAGATGTCGGCCGCTTTGTAGACTATAAACACGTTTTTTGATTGGTCAACATACTTGTCAGTTTCCCATGTTCATCTAGCCATTTTCATTGCGTGCTGAAGAGGCAGAGAAGCATTGACGAAGAACATCTTAACCCGAAAACGGAACAAATCGTGTCTCCAGTGTGTTGTTTTTCAGCACGATAGGGTTGCAGATATACAGTTTCGAATAATTCTTTCTGTTGGTCGACCGGAGGTAAGTAGACATATGTTTTTATTCTGTGTTGGGAAATTACTTTATCGTATCAGGAAGTTTGTACGTGATGAACAGCAGTTGGAGGTGTATCTACCAACATTGGCTTATCATATCTGATCATCTGAGCAAACATGTAGAATGCAGCCTTGTAATTTGAGACATTTCAGAAGTCGGACACCAACTCCTGACACATGTCACTGTATGAGATGTATGCATTGTGTATTTGAATAAAGTACAGACTTGGTGATAGTACCTCTTTTGTTATTGTTCTAAATTAGCTGAAAAGTTGTTTACACTGTAGAAATGAGTAAAAACAGTGTGTCTCTCTTGCATATCTCTGAAGGTATTTGTTATGACAGCGGTTGAGAGTTTTATTTGGTCAGACAGTACATAAAATCTAATGCTTGTGACTCTGACGGACAGAGCAGGCCACTCGGAGCACAACATGAGTCAGTGGCTTGAACTGCAGCAACTGGACGCCACGTTCCTCGAACAGGTGGACCAGCTGTACGATGACACTTTTCCCATGGCCATCCGACAGTACCTGAGCAACTGGATAGAAAGCACGGACTGGTGAGCACTGGGTTACTCCACTCTAATGATAGTATGGGCAACGTGTAGGGTTTGATATTACCGGTGGCCTAAACTGATAGGCATATTTTGCTTTCTCAGCCGAAATATTAGTTAAATTATTATTATTATTAGCATTTTTAGCATAGGACATTATTCAGCATTGGTCAATGGTAGCAATTAAATAGGCA